>NC_068981.1:169447030-169452562 GCF_001194135.2 Octopus bimaculoides
TATATATATATATATATATATATATATTAACCCCATCTTGTTTGTTGTTAACACAACGTTTCGGCTGATATACCCTCCAGGCTTCTTCGGGTGTCTTGGGGGAGATTTCGAACCTGAGTTCTCATTCCTAAGTTATTTTTCTATGTTTGCCCGTGGGCCCACAGGCATATCGTGTCGTGGATAAGAGCGCGGGCTACTGACACTAAGATTCCGAGTTCGATTCCAACCAGTGACCTGAACAATCACTATAATAATAATAATAATAATAATAACAATAACAATAATAGTAATAATAATAATAATTATAATAACAATAATAATGATAATGAAAATAATAATAATAATAATAATAATATTAATAATAACAACAACAACAACATCGAAAAATACCTTAGGAATGAGAACCCAGGTTCGAAATTTCCCCAAGACACCTGATGAAACCTGGAGGGTATATCAACCGAAACGCTGTGTTAACAACAAACAAGATGACGACAAATATCCGTCGAATGTAAACAAGAAATGGTTTCTATATAAAAGTGTGAAGCGCCGAAGACAATTGGTAGGGAAAGGAGAAACACCGGCACCCCTGGCTAAAGAGGGTCTTCACCCACATAAGCTGTTGTTATCTCTTTTGGTGACATATGAAATGTTTAGTCCACCTTAAAATTTTAAATACAAACAAAACGATAACAAAGGAGAACTCCTGCGAGCAGGTAAGTCAGTGCTAGAAGAAAAACGACCACATTTGGCTTGAAGATGAAAGATGTTCTTTCATCAGGATAATACTCAGCCACATACAACAAGGATGACATTCCAAAGGTTGTAGCAGTTTGAATGAAAAATGATACCCCACTCACCATATTCGCCTCACATTATTCCACAATCTTCAAAATTATTTGGACGGAAAAAATATGATTTCTGTAGACGAAGTCAGAACAGTATTAGAGCAGTATTTTTCGTCCCAAACAAGTACATTTTAGAAGAGAGGCCTTGTAAGTCTACCAGATAGATGAAAGAGCACTGTAGAAAATGAAGGAGAGTATATCATAGATTAAAAACGAACTTTGTTTATCTTAATTTTGAAAAATAAAAGAAGTATAAAACCGCATTATTCATGGGATGACCCAATAGATATATATATTATTGGACAGCTAGAGATGTCTTACTGGGGCTAAAAAGAACATTAGCACCGTCCGCTATAGGACCGCCACATTTAGTTGGCAAATATATTTTACGATATATATATATATATATATATATATATATATATATATATTTATGCATGTGTGCGTCTGTCTCTGTCGATCTATCTCTTTGGAAGAAAAAGCACTAAAAAAATTCTATGTTATTGCCTTTTTACCCCACGAAAGAAACAAAAAGCGATAAATGAATACTTACACTGCTTATGATGAAACATACATAGATTTAACTACTGGGTTGTGAGATCTTTCTTTATTCGCAAGACAAGATAATAAAATTTTCATAATGTGATGGCTGTGTTTACAAAAACAACAGTAGTATGAACATTTTGATACATACATATATAACTGGCACTTCACTGGTTACGACTAGAAAGATTCAAATTGATCAGATAGAACGAAACTGCCTGCTCGTGAAATTAACGTGCATGTAGCTGAGCACTCCACAGACACGTGTTCCCTGAACGTAGCTCTCAGGGAGATTCTGCATGACACAGAGTGTGACCTTTTGAAAGACAGGTACTAATCATTTTTTACTAGCTGAGTGATCTGGAGCAACGTGAAGTAAAGCGTCTTGCTCACGTTCACAACTCGTCGCCGGGAATTGAACTCACACACACACACACACACACACACACACACACACACACACACACACACACACACACACACACACACACACACACACACACACACACACACACACACACACACATATATATATATATACACACACACACGCTACATGCACGTATCACACTTATCTACATGAAACGTGATCGTAGACAAAATATTGTAGCCACTAAAAGAAACTGACTTCTAGAAATATTTACGTAACAGATTGTATTTCAATATCAAACAATTGATTTTGCTTTGGCAGTGAAGCCAATGAATTGATTTCATTCCAAATGTCTTCTACCACTCACTCTTACTGAGTGACTCAATCTAATTTCTGCTCGGTTTTTCCGCATCTGTATTCTTGTGACACATAGATAGATAATATAGCATTAATTGGCTGTCCAGAGTCACATTTCTTCCTACTGCAGATATACTAAATATATAAATAGGCCATATATATATAATTATACGGAATTAGTAGTGAAGTTCAACACATATAACGACTCTTGTGACTTATAATAATATATATTTTTTTAAATAACGTAAAGAGAAAATATAAAAACAAATGGTTTCCCCTCTTTTACGAAAATGGGATAAATCAATATTTAAAACAACTTTTAATAACAAGTACAAAAGTGTAATTCACTACAGCGAGAGACCTTCGTTCGCACGGTGATGAACACTCTCATACGAAGATATGTTTAATTATGGAAAAATTCTATAACGCACTTGAATGTACTTATGCATATGTGTGCGTGTGCATATACATACATACATACACACACACACACACACACACACACACACACACACACACACACACACACACACACACATATATATATATATATATATATATATATATATATATATATATATATATATATATATACGTGTGATGTATGTGTATGTTTATACATATATATATATATATATATATATATATACATACATACATATACATATATGTTAAAATATGTATATTAACACACACACACACATATGTATATGCATACGCCCATGTGCATACACCTACATACACATACGTGCGTATTAAAATGTGTTATGGAAATGTTCCATAATTAGTCGTTTCTTTTAGTGTCGTTTATACTTCGTGCCAAATAAGCGAAATAGCTGCGCACACGTGGTCTTCTCATGTTCATGGACCAACGTCTGGGAGTACATCACACCACGCCCATTATCGCGAGAATGAAGGCATCTTAGTGCACTATTTGACACATTTCTATGCAGTGTATAAGCCGTTTTAATTATTGATTTATACGTTTATATATATTTACACCCAAACACAAATTTGTATCTGTGTCTATATATCTATCAGTCTATGTTGATAACGGAGATAATGATGAGGAAGACGTCAACGACGACGATGATGATGATTAGTATGATAATGATGATGAAGATGACGACGACACTGGTGATGATGATGATGTTGACTAGGATGATAATGATGCTGACCGTGATAGTAATAATGGTATTGACTGCTGCTGACGCTGATAGTAATGATGATGTTGATGATGATACGATGATACCGCTGAGAAAAAGGATGCTGGTGATTATGTTGATGACGAGGACAACGACGACGTCGACTATCATGTTGCTGGTGACGACAACTACAACGATGACGACGACAATGATGATGATGATGATGATGATGATATGCTTACTTTTAAAGAAGAGTTCTCCGATGAAAGAAATATCAAGTGGCCGCTATTAAATATACATTTTTCATATTTGATCCACAAAATGTTTTTAATATTTGATCCACAAAATAGATTGAAGATTTAATTATGATGATGAAATATTCAATGTCTTATGTCTCATATCAAACTCTACTTTTGAACAATAAACATGTAAATGATGAATTATCTTTTAGTTCGCTGCCTTGAAGAAATTTTGTCGAATGTATCGACCCCAGTACATTTTTTGTGTCTGGTACTTATTTTGTTAGTCTCTTTTGCCAAACTGCTAAATTACGGAGACGTAAACAAACACCGGTTGTCAAACGGTGGTGGGGACAATCACGGACACAAAGATACACACGCAAACTATATATATATATATATATATATATATATATATATATACAGGACGGGCTTCTTTCAGTCTCTGTTTTCCAAATCCACTCACAAGGGCTTTCGTTGGTTCGACGCAAAAATCTTCTGAAGGCCTCTTAGAGGACACTAGCCTGAACCCGGAACCTTGTAGTTGGGAAGCAAACTTCTGCACCTATGTAAGGTGACATTCCATAAAGAAATCCATGACATACAATGTCTCAATAGAAAAGACGAGTCTAGGCGGCGTGTGAAAACACATTTAATCAAACGGGAAACCTGCCTGCCATTAGACAAAAAGTAAATCGCATCATGATCATCATTCGATTCCATCGCCATCTTCTTCGTCATCTTCGTATTTATTGTCATCAACAAAATCGTTACCAGCGTCAGAATCCTCCTCTTCGCCATTATCAACAAAATCCCCATCATAATCATCAGCATCATGACCACCACTATCATCATCCTTGTCGTTGTCAACGTCGACGTCGTCATTATGATTATCTTGTACAGCAAGAGTGACAGCAACAACGTCAAAACGAAAAGACGCATCCTGCTCTATAAATGAACTTATGGAATCGAAATCACGATTTAAAAGAATTTCAACATCTAAACAGAATAGCTGTCTTTTAAAATATAATACAATGGACACTGGTATATTTCAATGTAATGTAACATCATCATTCAACTGAAATGGATTTTAAAATACTTTACGTTTCTTCTTTAGCAAGTGGAAATCGATAGTTATATTTCTATTTAGATGACATAGTTTTATATTACGAAATTGCATGAGTTTAATTTCAGCGAGCTTGTTGCATGTTTCATACACTGCCGTATGCTATATGTATGTACACATACATACACACACACACATTTATATGTATGCGCCTGGGTATGAGGGCTTGTGAATATATGTATGTACATATATACATGCATATATGTATACATATACAAACATATATATGTGTGTATACATACATGCACACATACATACATATATATATGTGTGTGTGATTGCTTGTGTACATGCGCCTTATGTATAAGGTTTTTTGAGTATATATATACACGTGCATGCACACACACAGACACACACATACTCACACACACAGACACACATATATATTATTGTATGAGTATGGACATCCATGCACAAATGTATACGCATGCACATACATAGACGTAGGCATATACTAATACATATATGGGTACATACACACCTATGTATGTATTACAGAATTCTTTGATTTTTAAGTAGATTTTGAAAGTATAGAAACATGCTCAGTTAACTAACATTATAATTAGCAACATTACTGAAAGGCGTAACATCTTTGAATATTTGCGGAGCTGTGAGAAATCAATATTTACTAAAATATAAACATAATGGAAAGATCAGGATATGCTTTAATATGCTTCTTGTGTGTTGTTGTTTCTTTACTTCTTTAGATTTCTTTGATTTATTTAAACAACACCCAACTGAAACAACCTTCCACGTTTCACTTGTTTCCAAGAACTGTATCAAGCGATTCTTTTATCAAAAAATGTGCGATAAAGATATTTGCAACGAAATGTACATTCTCCTTGAAAACTGTAACTTCATATTTTTATCGTGTAAAACATATATCCCCATGTGTGTGCCTGTATAT
>NC_068981.1:169453107-169454446 GCF_001194135.2 Octopus bimaculoides
ATATATATATACATATATATATATATATATATATATATATAAATAAATATATATATGTATATATATATATATTTTTCTAGTTTCAGCTCATAGCTGTGGCCATGCTGGAACACCACCATTTTGCTACACTGTTACTACTGAGATCTTCTTTTAATATATGGCACTTGGTGTAGAAAGGAGTTTGATATAGGTACCCTCATTTGCACCTCTTGCCGTGAGGTAGGTTCATCTCGAACTCTCGACAGCAACAGGTCCAGTCTTGATTCAAAAACGCCTACTTTGCGGAGATTCCTCAGACTCTTTGGGAGAATATTAAAAAGCTGTGGGCCCCTGAAACTCAGGCTGTTGCAGTAACTGGTTATGAAACGCTATGGCATTGCTGGAATCTTTGGCACTATGCAGTGTCGATCCGTTCTGGCATTGGTGTAGCTTTGAATGCCAAAATTTGATAAATTCCTTCTAGGATCTTCCAGATGTATATTACTGCATACCCCTCTCGCGTCCGCTCCAGGGAGTAGAGTCTTAGCTGTTTCAGTGTTTCCCAGTAGCTGAGCTGTTGCAAAGAGACAATCTTCTTCGCGAAGCTTCACTGAATTGCTTCAAGGTCCGCTGTTAATTTTACACTGTTGGGTGACCATAGCTGGGAGCAGTAATCTAGGCGGCTGAGGACGAATGTCTTCCAGAGGACCATCATATAACAGTGTTAGTTAGAATGGGTATGTTGAGGGGGTTTAAAAGGACATATGCAGATAAAATAAAATGAAATACAAAAAGTAATCACCTACGTTATTTGAAGCATAAGGTTAATGAACCTCGAAAATTAAAAGGTATAATTGTACAGTCCGATAAAGCCGAAAATCTATACATGTATAGATGTAGATCTATACCATAATGTCCCACACAAAGAAATTACAAAGAAATATAAGATTATAAATAAAAATATTCCAAAATCCATTAGTATTAAAGCCAAAGAAATAGTGAGTAAATACCAAATTGACGATCTAAGTGAAGTTTATGAGCCATCTAAACCTAGAATTAGTCTAAAAGCCCACAAGCCTAACTTTCATACTGATCCACATGTACAGCTCATCTGCCCTTTCAAATCTGACATCAGGAAACTTATCATAGACATATACCTAAAATTATTGAAATCCAAAAATAAAACTCCACCTGTGGAGCTGACATAAACAACTATTGCCAATCAATTAACCCCACCTTACTAAATACATTTCTTTTATTAACCACACATGGCTCAACAAAGATGGGACGAATACAATGTAGAGCTTTTCTTTTTGGGAGGGGGAAGGAAAAAAAAGTAGGGGTGGGTGTCGATCAAAAC
>NC_068981.1:169454456-169455020 GCF_001194135.2 Octopus bimaculoides
TTGGGAGGGGGAAGGAAAAAAAAGTAGGGGTGGGTGTCGATCAAAACGGATCGTAGGAAGGAAAAAAGCGGGGAGTTCGATCAAAAGGGACCGAGAGAGAAAAAAAAAGCAAAAAAAAGCGATCAATAGGGATCGTGTATCACAGTAATGTTCTCGTGTAAAAAGAGGGGAGGACGGTTTAGGTTTAGCCGTGGAAAGAAAAGCCTACGGAAAAGACCACGGTAACCTTGGTCAATATTGTCATTGCAGAAACTATAACAGTAAGTGACTCTCGTTTGCCTTTTTGTTTTTTGTCTGGATTTTTTTACTCCTTTATAGTGTTATGCTCAAGGTGGCTCCGTCATTCACACGTGCCATCCTTGCTACATTCATCCATCTTTTTTGGAAGCATTCACTAGACAAGACTTCCCTTTGTACTCTCACCTTCCTCTTCAGATGATACTTGAAGACGTTGATGAGAGATTGCCCAGAGAGGAAAGTCTTTGTCTCTAGACCTTTCAGACGCGTCCACCATACACACTCTTTCGCCATAGTCACAAGTACGATGAAAATAGCTCTTCCTTC
>NC_068981.1:169456896-169473369 GCF_001194135.2 Octopus bimaculoides
GCGTTCTCGCTCGCCACTCGTCCCAAACAGTCGAGCAAAGTGCCGCTGAAAGGCCTCACACATTTTGCTTGGCTCGAGCAGTTCGCGCCCCTGTTCGTCCACCAGAGACCGAATGGTGGCTTTGTTGCCCTGTTGCGCCTCCGCTACCCGGGCCTCTCGCGCGGCTCCAACACCTTCGTTTCTTAGAGCACGCATCCTAGCCCTGATAACGCACCCTTCGTGTTTGGCGTTGAAGTGTTGGTTTAGGGCCAACCTCGCCGCCATCCCAAGAATAGGACTGAATTATCAATGAAAGAAATAAAAATTATACTAGGAAGATTATAATATTTCATGAAGGTTAATATTGGACGAGGAAAGACTCACCAGACTGTTTCGATGTACCCATGGGCGCACAAGATTCCGCAGAGGTAACCGATTTAATCGGGACTTACCTACTACACCAACTTAAAGAAGAATTCCCTAAATTGGAAGGTGGTCTTTACCGGGACGACACTCTGTATTTAGAAATACCTCCAACAGAAAACTTGAACTCTGCAAAAAAGGCTACACAATTTTTTTAAAAACCAAGGACTATCCATTACTATTGAAAAAGATAACTATGCGAACTTCCTAGACGTAAGCTTCAATCTTAATTCTTCCTCCAATCAGCCTTACCATAAACCTAACAACAATATCACATGCATAAACGCTTAAAGTAACCATCCTTAAAACACTATAGAAAACCTGACCACTAACATAGAAAGAAGAATTAATCTATTATCATCTAATGAAGAAATATTTAACGAACAGAAAGACTCTGATAACCTAGCACTTAAGAAGGCAGGATATAAATATAAAATTAAGTACAATAGAAAACGTTATCTTCAATAATAATAATACCAAACTTTATCTTGAAATAAATAACGTAGATAATATTAATGAACCTAAGTCACCTGAGGAATTAGTACACCCCGATAAACATATATAAAAAAATCTCTCAATGATAGTCATCTATATAACTTTAGCAAAGAACACGGAAATCACAACTATAATAAACATACTAATTAACTTAATCGATACACACACCATAACCATAACTCTACTAAAAGAAAAAATAGTATAAATTTTAGCAATTCCCACTTTACTAAGTACACTAATACTAATACTAATACAGACAGCAAACACCAAAATACCAGATAAAAATAGGAATATTAAACCAATAATCAGAACAAATTAAAATAGTCTAAATTCACCTAATTCCTTCAATAAAACACATAACTATGGAACTCAAGTTAATATTGATGGGTTTATAATAGCAAAAAAGAAACCAATACCTTGTGTGAGAATAGCTGACCCCACAAACATAACCCGTCATTCCAAGAAAGAAAATAGAAATAACACTACTTGGATCATAATACCTTTTGACAAACATCTAAAATCTAACTTTATTAGATCCATTAGAATGATGATTAATAAGAAATTTAAAAACTGTAAATATGCAAAAACATCTAATAATACAAAATACTAAATTTGGATTTTCAGTCTCTCCTAGTCTCTTTAGGATAATTTCTTACAATAAGGAACGGGATCTATTCTATAGTAAAAACAAACTTCGTTAAATATACCTAGTACCTCCAATAATCCTATAATTAGCAATTACTATTATGCTGATAACCAGAACTCCATTATCCCTAATAAACATAGACATAACACCATAGTACCACCCGAAAATTTAAATTGTAATGGTAGAGACACAAATGCCTGTGAAGTAGATAGAAATTGCAAAATGAAAGAAGTTGTTTACCAAGCGACTATTATTACTCAGGAAACTTCTAAATATATATGCATTGGTTGGACGAAAATTTCATTTAAATCGAGAATTAATAACCATGAGTCTTCTTTTAGGGACCCTAGAAAAGAGAATAGCACAGGTCTATCTGAAGAAAATTGGCACCTCAAAAGAAGCAATATTGATTTCTCAATTTCTTCGAAAATCCTATCTTCTGCTCCCCCTCATAGATATAATAATAAAATTTGCAGGTTATGTTTAGAAGAAAGCTATAGCATAATGAGAATGAATGGAAATCTGGTTAACACTAGCGATGAAAGTGTTTGCATCATCTAAACACGACCAAATTCCTTTTTATCAACCTTAAATAATTGCTTAGATTTGTTTTTGGTGGTTTAAAAAAAAATATTTTTATTTCTTATCATTTTCAATGGAATACAATTTCTAATCACAACCACTTTACATCACAATATCTTGATATATATATTTTCCCTTTGTATGTGCGTGTGTATGTGCGTGTGAGTGTGTGTGTGTGTATGTGTGCGTGTGTATGCTTTAACACTCGACAAATTTCCGATGCAATAAATATGCCTGAAATCGACTTTGGGCTGCAGGTAACCGATTTTTCTACATTAATTTCTTCGTATGATAAAATAGAACATGCAGTTCCTCGCAGTATTTTCTGCTACCCACTTGACTTTTTAGAAGGGGCAGGGAGTTTTTCGAATATTGCATCTAAGCGGCCAATTTGGTTTAGGGCTTTTCTAATAAAATAGGATGATGTGAACAACAGGAATTTCATTAACCATAATCGTTCTTGATCATAGTTGTCACATAGCTGTTCAAAAGAACATCAGCAATAACCACTGAACACCACTACCACCACGGCTAATAACAGTAATACCATGCCCCTCACCGACATCAGCAGCAAAGCACCGCGCCACACCAATAATGAATTTGGGATTTGTTTTATCTTTAGTAAGATCGGTAAAATAAAACGAAGGAAATAGTTGCTACGAATCATATATAGCTGTACATAGCGTCATAGTTTCAGTGGCTGAGTATTGCTTAGCATGATACTTAGATTAGAGTCGGCCTCACACTGTGTAAAAAGCCTGACAATGTGAATTATAGGTAAATTCCAACAAACAATTTTCACACTGTTACAAACTACTTAATGACCCGCGACTAGAGCATAAAATACACGTCCACACTACCATGTATATGCAATGAATGTGACCTCAAAATCTCGTAACGTCTGTGTACGCCTAGTTTCTGACTATCGTTAAGTAGTCAACGAAACTAATCAAACACTGATTAGTTTAGGTAGAAAATTAAGAAATTTAATGTTTGGCTAGCATCTATTTCAATTTATGCGCAAGTTTGTAAATGCTGTTAAATGAATAATTTAGTTTTATCGTTGAAATATATTTTATTAACGCTTAACTAACGTCAACTACGCACTAAAGGTTACAATTCCCGCTACAATATCACTGATACATTGTATGCAAAGCCAGTTATATTCTCATTATTAAAGAAACCATTGATACTACATGTCACTATATTCAGCATTAGTTGAAGTTATCGTCGAACATAAATCACAATATTCAAAATTAATGTGAGGTATGTTACAATAAAAGATCAACCAGTTAATCAGCACTAAACTTTCATTCCAGAGTTTCCGAATATCTCTGAAATCTTCGTCAGCTGCATTTAAAGTCATTCTCAAAGCCAAAATGATTAATGTTTTCATTTATCGAAGGTACGTGTTCTGGTACTTGTGGCGAGGTGTGTTCGGCTCATAATCATAATGTCATGAGTTCAACTCCCAGACAAGACGGTTGTTGCCTTGAGAAGGGCAATTTATTTCACATTGCTGCTGACGATTCATCTGTAAGTTGTATCAGCCGGATGACAGCGTAGTACTCTCACCTATCCCCAACCCGCTAGCTATAAGACCATAAATGTTCTGTTAGGTTAAGAGTGAGTGGAACGAGAGATCTATGTTTGCTCGCGTCTAAATAAGCTCCTAATGCAATTAGCGAATGTACGGTGCATATTACAATGTCATACTCGACGAGAGTGACGACTGGCTGTACAGATCATAAGCTTGCTTTTAGAACGTATTTAAAAATAAATTTATAAAAGTTTTCAAGCCACTTTCAAAAATACTAATATTAGAAGGGAAGGGAAATATTCCAGACTGTGCACCTTGGTTATCGATTGCTTATTTCTACACCAACGTGCTCAGTATTACTTTTAGAAATGATTTATTATGATCCAAATTCATTACTGAATTTCATTACTGAAAAATAATAGGAGTGGCATTCACTCCAGCTTAGCAAACAGGAGAAATTTCTGAAACTGTTAAAACGTAGAATACAAACCGGGTTGCATACATTGCTCACCGTAAGTTCTAATCATTGGTTTTAAGATTTGGTGAGTTTAATACAGATTTCTAAAAATCGAATAATAATAATAGAGAAAAACGATTTTGTGAAAAGTTATGATCAATCATCGGTTATATTTACCTACTTCATTTTCTGAAGGATATTTTTTATAGACGCAGGAAGGGTAAAAAAAATGTAGTAAACTTCAGTGGGATATGAACTCAGAATAAAATAGGATGGAAGAAAAAGGTTCGACGCTTTTAAGGGTCCACCAATATCTCTTCTGCGTTACCTTTAATAATGGTTTTAAATGTTGTCATAAGGTTAGCACTTTTGGGGAAGCGGGTAAAGTCGATTATACAGAAATCTAGTGTTCAATTGGTATTTACTCTCTTGACTCCTAAAAGATGAAAGGCACAGTCGCCCTCGTTGTAATTTGAGCTCAGAACATTAAGACGGACGAAATGCTGCGAAGCACTTTTCTCTACTCGCCACTTTCCCGATACCTGTAATCTTTAATGACGGTTTGTAAGATAGGCACAATTGTATACATTTAACGGAGCTGTGGTAAAATAATTGGCTCTATAGTCTGCAATACTTTACTCATGCTTGAAAGGATGAAAACTTAAGTCGATTTCGAGAAGATTTGAATGCAGAGCATAAAGTTACATGAGTGAATAACGTGGTTTCTTTCTTCCAATACTCTACCGATCTTGCTAATCTGAATCTTGCAAAATCTTTAATAATAATTTCTTACATAGGTACAAAGACACAAACGCAGGGAAGTAGATTTGTTGGTTATAGTAGGGTATGGTAGGATCTTTGCAGCTTCAGACACACTACTTTGCGGCTTATAAACGCGACTCTTTATCTTCCGACTTCAAATCTCACAGAGGTTAGTTTTGCATTGCACTTTCCAGAGTGGACTGATACTTTATTTTATCGACCCTGAAAAAGTGCAAAACAAAGTCTGACGCACTAAAAGTCCTCCCATATCCTACTTTCCGGTGATATCTTTAATAATTATTTCTGATTCAGGCATAAATTTTCAGAGTGAAAGCGCAGTATAAGCAGATTTGTTTTCCTCTATATATCCTGCATTTCAAATTGCCTATTTGGCGTAATAGTCAAACAAAAACATCTTGATAAATGTCATTGTAATAATATGCATCAAATGTGCGTGACCTGCTGTTGTTTGGCTGACAATTAGAATAAAAGAAAAAAGGTTCAATTCCAGGTACTCTTTAACTAATAACCTCATTGAACGTTGTTCTGTTGCAATCACCAGTGGAGGTGCGTGGTTTAGTGGTTAAGGATGTTGCGCTCATGATCCCAAGATTGTAGTTTCGATTCGTAGACCTAGCGATGCATTGTCTTGTTGAGCAAAGGGCTTCATTGTTCCAGTCAACTCAGCTGCCAAAAATGGGTAATCCTGCGACAGTCCGGTACCCCGCCTTGAAGATGAATATATATATAGGTCACAGGGTCCAGGAAAGGGGCCTTTTGATCCTATGGCACTGGAAGTATCTTTGATGCTAATCGAAACAATTTAGCGTCCGTGTGCTAGTGTAGTGTTCTCTCCTTCCAACTGTTATCTGTCATAGATGTTCTGCAAGATCAAAAGTGGGATGACGAAAAGAATGGCAATGTCTACTCGTGACAACGTAATCATCTAAAACCATTGGAGGAGGCATGGTATATATTAAGCCATATTCGCGTACGAGTAACGGCTGTCTGTATTGCCTTCTTTGTATCAAACGCAGTTTCCAGTGCATAGTCAGAAAAAAATGTTTTACGAGATGTCTGATGAATGCAGCTTGTTGTTCTATCCAGTTCCTTATTTGTTATTCCTATTATAGAAATACAAATGAAGAAATTAATAAACAGCTGTGTTATCACAGTCTGTTCTCCATCCCTCCTAACCCTCTTTTGACTCTATAAACTCTATCGCCTCCATCTCTGCTTTATTTCTTTTTCTACATTACACACATTTTCAAGATTAATCTCCTTATCTCGAAGCTTCTAAAACAGCTATCTATCCTTTTTCTTTTTTGTTTATCAGAGCACACACACCTGGCCAATATTCAGAAAAATATAAAATCCATTCAATTAACATACCAATTTTTTTTTCCATATTTTCTTACATCTTCTACAGTTATGGAAAGAAAGAGAATCGATAGATTCAAACAGTGCAAGTTGGTCACCTCTTCGTCTTCATCTCTCTCACATTTTCTTTCCTAAGGTGGAAGAACATGCAACATTTTCGATATTAATAATGTGAAACTACACCAAATCTTGTTTTAAGCAGCAGCGGCAGTCTTGTGTTTTATTTCATATCGCTGGCGATCTTTCCAATGTGTTCTTCAGGTCATAAACCCATCTTATTTGCCCACTTTAAGTAAACCATATTCACATCTAAACTACTTTAGCCTTTCTAATACAAAATAATAACCACAAAGTTATAAATAAAAAGAGTGAGAAAACATAGAAAAAAAGAACAGGAAAACAAAGGAACCATTGTATTTTAAAATTCTTGCGATACATTTCTACATTTTTATGAATTTTGTTTCCCTTTTGTTCCTAGGTTATTCTCACTGTTCTCCTCCTCCTCCACCCCATTTCTATTTCGTCTTTTTCTTCTTCTTCTTCTTCTTCTTCTTCTTCTTCTTCTTCTTCTTCTTCTTCTTCTTCTTCTTCTTCTTCTTCTTCTTCACTTCTACACTGTCTTTTACACACAAATGCACATAAGCGAGACCTGCATGCACATATACATACACATACGCGCCCACATACACACACACAATAACACGTTCACGCATCCACTCAATTCAAAACAAAAACAAAAACAAAACAAAAAGGAAAATAACAAAAACATCTCTCTTTCCATTTCCATCTAAATATCCATTTTGTCAGGAACTACAATTAACATTCACTTCTTTTCTCACATATCTATTCCATTTTCAATCTCCGCCTTAAAACCCAATTGCTTCAAGGATTTCTTCCGTCTAGAATGGGAATTTTGACATTGAATTCTCTGAGAGAGAAAAAAATATGGGAGCGGGAGAGACACAGTGAGAGTAGGGAGTAAGTAGGTGTGAGAAAGAGGGTGAGGGGAGAGAGAGGGGGAGAGAGAAAGTGAGTGAGAAAGTGAGAGAGAGAGAGAGAGAGAGAGAGAGAGAGAGAGAGAGAGAGAGAAAGAAAAAAAAGGTAGTGAACGAAAGACAACACACGCTATGTAGATAGAGAAATTGATGAAAATACAGGGAAATAGACAGATAAATACATGCAAAAGTATATACATATATACATATATATAGGTATACATGTGTGTACACACACACACACATATATATATATATATATATATACAAACACACACACACATATATATATGTCTGTATTTCTGTGGCGTTTATGAGAGAGAGAGAGAGAGAGAGAGAGAGAGAGAGAGAGAGAGAGACATAAAGGGAAAGAAAGACAAAGAGAATCAGATGTGTCCTGCGAACACCAATTATGTCAAAAGCAATAGCTCTTGATCCATATGTTGCGAAAATAAAAATAAAAATAAAACGTTCTTTGAGAGCTTTCCTGCCAATTTTAAAACTGCACTCATTTCACAGTTCTGCTATTCGCTTCACAACTATCTTATAATTTCTTCATTCGATTAGAGTTATCTATTTGAAATGTTTAAGATTGGTTTTCCTCATTCATAGCTAATGAAAATAGCATATACACGCAATTATCTTTGTCTCTCTTTCATTGTGTGTGCGTGTGTGTGTGTGTGTGTGTGTGTGTGTGTGTGTGTTTCTGTGTGTGCGTTTACGTGCGCGTGTATATGCGCATGTAGGTGTGTATATGCATGATATATATATATATATATATATACAGACTGTATCAATATCACATATATTTCAATATATGTGTCCATATCTATCTGTGTATCTATATACATACTCACATACATATATATTCATATAGATATACATATATATGCATATACATATTTATATGTGTGCGTTGGGCGGTTTTGCGTGTGTTTGGTATGTAAAACCATTTTAATCAAATTATATTTCTAATACTATATAGGTCTCAGATAAATCTCGTTCTCGATGTTGCTCCGGATTGTAAATTATGTTATTATTTTCATTTCACACAAAGCTAAAATTTTATTTTCAATTCGAATGCTATCGTGGTTTCCATAACGAACTCTCTTTTGCTCATTGAAAACATGAAGGGAGATACTGTAAGTTTCCGACATCGGCCGTATATCGCCGAATATTGCGTCACAGTGTATTGGTGTGTAGTAGTTTCACGTACTTCACTGAATATGGCTAAACCATTGAATTCATCACCGAATTGATCCTCGGTCAATGAAACTAATACATATCCGGAAAGTAAAACAAATACTGCGTTTACAAAAAGCTATGGTCACCCAATTGTATGAAATTAAAAGCGAACCTTGAAGAAATCCAGAGAAGGTTCACAAAGAAGATCGTTTGTTTCCAACTGCTCAGCTATTGGGAAAGGCTGAAACAACCAAGACTCTACTCCTTAGAGAGAAGGAGGGAGAGGTATGCAGTAATATACATCTGGAAGGTCCTGGAAATAATTGTGCTAAATTTTGGCATTGAAAGCTACACCAATGCCACTACGAGTGGACCCTGCATATTAGCAAATATTCCAGCAATGCCATCGCTCTTCAGGACCAGTTACTGCAACAGCCTGGGTTTCAGGGGCCCACAGTTTTTTAATATGAGTATATTAAAAAACTGTGGGCCTCTGAAACACAAAGAGCCTGAGGAACCTGTACAAAGTAGATGTAAGCGTTTTTAAATCAAGGCTGGACCTCTTCCTGTTGAGAGTCCAAGATGAACCTACCTCACTGCAAGAGGTGCAAATTAGGGTAGCTACATCAAACTCCATTCTTCACCAAGAGCCACATGTTATACGAGGCTGTCAGTAATAAGAGTGTAGCAAAACGGCTGTGCTCCAGCATGGCCACAGATCTGACCTGAAACTATATATATATATATATATATATATATATATATATATATATATATATATATACTATATATTTATAATACATATCTATAATATGCATATATAATATATATACTATATATATATACATATATATATATAAATATTATGCATATATGTAGACACACACATACAAACATATATATATTATATGCATATATAATATATATATACTATATATAATACGCATACACACACATATATAAGTATACATGGATATATGAGTACACGACGTCACCAACAGTAAACTACATTAAATACGAAAACAAATGAATTCAACGCAAACAACGAGTGGCTTATATGCCTCGCCATTACACTATTTTCCTTAGTCATTGCACGATGAACGCCATAAGCTTTAAGCTTACTTAAAAATGCCATTATTATTATTCACAGGAATGTAAAATACGGTACCGTATAACAAAACCATTCGCACCGTAACATAAGTAGGAAGTTTGTTTACATAAAGTCAAATACGAACTAATATAGTTCTTAAACTTGACAAAAAAGCGAGCTGCTGGTACGCTGGTGTAAAGGTAACACACTTTGTCGCGTTATGAAAAGGATGTCGGTTCGTAGTCACCTAACAAACAGATGTACGTTCGAGTCCC
Source organism: Octopus bimaculoides (assembly GCF_001194135.2). Classification (NCBI taxonomy): domain Eukaryota; kingdom Metazoa; phylum Mollusca; class Cephalopoda; order Octopoda; family Octopodidae; genus Octopus; species Octopus bimaculoides. The sequence goes on from NC_068981.1 coordinate 169,466,706, forward strand.
ATGCGGATAGAAAAGCCTGTTTTTTTTTTTCTGTTGAGGGGTTTATATGCCCCGTTATTAGACTAATTTCCATAGTCATTGCACGGTGATCGCCATAAGCTTTAAGCTTATATGAAAATACTATATATATATATATATACATAAGTATTTTATATAAAGTACTGGGTCGCTTTCTTCGACAGCTCTAATGATCGTTAATTCTCAATGTTAATTGTACACCACAGAAATATACCTTTAATAAATTCTGCTATGGTTTACAATGATATGATTATTCGTAGATTGGAACATATAGCTATATATATATATATATGATGTGTTTTTATTGTGCGCGCGTATGTGTGTGTGTGTGAGTGCAGCACTTGCGCGCGTGCGAGTGTTTGAATATGCGTAGATTTTATATTTGCAAGGATAAAAATGGAGTGAAAGCACGTGTAGTTGTATGTCCAGATATGTGTATATGTAAATATCATATTCACAGACACATATATACTTATACCTTTTATAAAAATATGCGCTTATAGGTGTGTGTGTGTGAGTGCATGTGTATGTGTGTGTATATGTCTGTACATACACACGCACGCACCCATATATAATACATAAGTATACATATATATGTTTACATATACTCATTTCAGCATACGTAACCAAACGCGTCTACACAAACATATACCCACGTACATACACACGTAGAGATATACACAAATACATACATGCATATATATATATATACATCGCACATAATATTGTGAAAATACACAAAAATATATATAAATAAAGAATCAATGGTATATCAATTACGTATGGAAAGATTGATTAATATAGTAATCTCATAAATTTGAAAGGGTTGTAGAGGTAACTTTAATTAATGTTCTCTTATATTTTCTAGTGTTCTGATAGAATATCAGATGCTATTGTATTTCCCATAGGGTCAGTCATCGCTACTCCCTACAATCTTAACTGCAGTTAGGAAACAGTCGACCAGTAACATTTCTAAAACTATTTGATGTCTATATCTGTTACAGAAATCAATGCTCGTAAGGTCTCTTAGTTTTCCTTTTCCATTATTACCATTCAACAATTTCATATTATCTTGGGACACGAACGTACAGAAGCATACACGTATAAATTTTCGCCAGGCATAGCAGTGTGGTTAAGACGTTTAGCTCGCAACCATGTGGTTTCCGATTCAGTCTCTCTGCACCACTGCATGATATCTTACGCATGTGTCTAGTTGGTTTGCTTGTAGGTAATAGATGACGAAAATACTGAATTCGCTTTAGTTGATGTTGCTTAACCACCATGCTAGGCCTACCATCAAAAGCATTGTAATAGTGATTATCACGTTTTATTCCTCGTTCAAGTGCACACGTTATCCAATGAGTTAGTCTTTTCTAAGACGATATGGCGGGATCTTAAAAATACTTGGTTGCTATTTCTAACACGACAAGAGATCCACGTTAAGAACTTCTCGATATTATTCATCATTATATATTTTCAGCTGATACCGTCCATTTGACTTAAATATCTCCAATAAAACTTAACTAGAATAACAGTAATAAAACAAATGTGTAGGATATGCAAGCTAATCTAGGTGGAAATAGAAACCAAATTTCCCTCAAATTACATCTCGAGATATACCTCGAGATCTGAAAAATTCAGTTGACTGTAATATTCGTTGTACTGAATCTAAATAAATCTTAATAAAAAGGAGCATTTTAAATGATTTATGCTCACAAGGAGATGATAAAATGTTATCGGCCCTTATGAACTGAGCTTAGAAAATATCTGATAACATTAAAAATATAAAAAAGCATTCATGGAATTTACGGTGTATTCATGTATGCATTGCTTTCAGAAATGAAATGATTACATGGGAAATTTATGCACCCCTTTTGAAGCCTAGCCAGGCTCATGGGCCCGGTTTCTCGGTTTCTATGGCGTATGTGTTCCCCCAGCTGGACGGAACGCCAGTCCATCGCCGTGTTACTCAAGAAACAGTGAAAGAAAGTTGGGTCGAAAGAGTACAACACTGTTCGCCACCCCACACCCCTGCTGGAGCCTCGTGTCATTGCGCCTCCTTTTGTCGCTGTTTGCGATCTTATGAATGGCATGCCCTCTCTCTTCACGGTCTACCGTAGCATTAATTCGGCAAACTGCAGCTGCAAATTTGTGATCGTTTTATAATAATGAGTATTGCCCAAAGCCAGTAATTTCGAGGAAGAGATAAGTCGATTACATCGACTCCATTGTTCAAATGGTACTTATTTTATCGACCTCAAAAAATAAAAGGGAAAAATTGACTGCGGCGGAATTTGAACTCAGAACGTAAAGATAGATGAAATACCGCTAATCATTTAGTTCGGCGTGCTAACGTTTCTGCCAAGCAATAAGTTTGATGGCGTTCATGTAAGATAAATAACGTGAAATATTAGTTATGGTAGAATAAGTAGCTTCAAAATAACTTTTGTTAGCAATTGTAATATTCAATGGTTGTGGGAATATTTTGGAAATAAATGAAAGTATATTTTCGCCACAGGTGTAGAAATTTGGTTCAAGGAAATATTTCTTTTTCTATTCCTGTGGTGTCGTGTGATATTGAATTTTACTTATCGGATGCATTCCAAATATCCATCATACACAAACGCATCGTTGTAGATCGTAACATAATCTGTGAAGAATAATCTTTAGAACAGGAGCTGATAAGTTAAAGAGATAATTTAATATGTTGTTTGGGTTGCTTGAAAATCTCTGTATGTAATAAAGGAATCCGATGTCTTTCCGTTAAGGAAGATTAAGAATTGCTGAGAAAGTCGATATTCTTACAGTTATATTCCGCTGTTATTTTTCAAACAAATATCACAATATACTTGGAAATAACCAATGAGAATATTTTTTTGAGATGCCCCACTTTCATTACATACACGAACACACACACACACACACACACACACACACACACACACTGAATGCTGTTTATATTCCTGAGAACTTTCTGGCCCAATCTATTGTCTCAGTTTTCAAAAAGGAAAACAAGTCCCTTGCAGGGAACTACCGACCGATCTTGCTCACCTCTGATATCATCAAGGTATTTGAGAGGGTGGTGAGATCACGGATAACCCACTTTCTTGAAAGCAACAGACCAACATCGGTTCCGTAATGGAAGGAACTGCCTAACGCAGCTCCTTCATCACCTTGATGACATTTTGAGAGATTTGGGAGAGGGCTCGAATACTGATGTCATCTACCTTGATTTCAGCAAGCATTTTGACAAAGTGGATCATTAGTTCCCCTTGAAAGAACAATCCAACTTTGGCGTCTCAGGAAATTTGCAAAAATACTCATTTTTGTCACCTGAGTGTACAGGTACAAACGAAATGTTTTGCTCAAGAACACAATGCATCACCGCATCCCTGAATCGAAACAACAATTTTCTTTTTTATCGACCCCGAAAGGTTGGTAGACAAAGTGGATCTCGCCGGTGTTTGATGTTGTTAAAGTAATAATAACAATTGTTTCTAATATAGCCTAAAACTTGAAATTTAGAGAAAGCGAAGGATTGGTGTCGACTGTAGTGCTTGGCGAGTTCTTTATTTTATCCTAAAAAGGTTGAAAGGCAAAAGATTTAATTGCAAAGCCCAGGAAGATGCAAAACATTTTGTACAACGATCTAACGACTTTGACTGTATGATGTAGAAACAAGTATCTCTACTTTAAGCACAAGGTTAGTGATTTTTAAGTGAAGATGGTTAAGCAATTATATTGATCGTAGTACTGGTCTGGCCTCTTATTTTCTCGACTCCGAAAGCATGAAAAACAGATTCGATACCGGTAGGGTTTGAACTCGAAACGTATAGCAACGTAAGAAAGTACCAATCCTGGAAAATATTCACAACGACGAAAATAAATTCAAGTAAATGAAGTCTACTAGCTTGAAGTATCAAACGAGTTGTGAATGTGTCAATTAGTATTAGGTTTGCCGTCTGTTTTTAATACTAATGTCTACGCACTTGAGTTATGATGGGTGAGGCGTAGATTGTTCGTTTGAAGATCTTTATCATCATGAAACAGCCCGTCACTAGGTATATGATACTGTGCTATTGAGAGATATATTACATAAGAACATATAAGCAATGATACCGAGGAGTGGTCGTTAAATGAGTTTAGATCGTTCTTTCCTCGACTCTTTTGTATCCCGTCATGCAAATGCAAACACTCACATCGAAAAACAGAAACACATCTATATGTACATCATCTTCAGAGGCTACACGGAACACCTGCTCCCCCACTCTCTCAATCTCTGTGCGTACATATATGTGTATGCACGCGTGTGTGCGTGTGTGTTTGTGTGTGTGTGTGTGTGCCCACGCGCAGATCTAATATAGATAGCTTTCATAATCAAAGAGTGTCTACGTTAATACTGCTTATCTATGTACTTGTTGCTCTTTCTCTGACAATGGCTTAATTGCATCTACCAGCAAATGAATATATCAAGTTTGTTTATGTCGTTAATCGGTGCTTCAGCATGGTCTTATCCGTAATGAGTTAAAGTAAAATGAAGAACTAATATACAATCACGAAACTTAAAGTTAGTATATTATTTTACAGTTATGAGTACCATTTTCCAAACTACGTGGTTGGTAGCCCACGGCATATGCAGAGCGTCCAACGAACAAATCAAATGGATAGCAGAATAAATAAAGTGTGCGAAATAATCCATGGTTGTGTGTCAAATTTATAGCTGAAGAGATAAAGTATGTGGAAAAAATAGCAATATTTACGTATTGCTGCTTAGACACAGTTCAAACGCGAATAGCTGAAGTGGGAAGTGAAATCAACGAGATTTAGACACGGAAATTAACGTGCCGGAAAATAGCTAGTGACCTCCACGTAATCGACTACATGCGTGACTTTAGCGTCTCAGTGCGACTGATATTTCGGCAAATGAAATGAATAACATAATAATAATAATAATAATCCTTTCTACTATCGGCCTGAAACTTAAGGGGAGGGGGCCAGTCGATTATATCGACTCTAGTACGCACCTGGTACTTAATTTATCGACCCCGAGAGAAATGAAAGGCAAAGCCGTCCTCGACGGGCGAAAAACTGCTAAGCATTTAGCCCCTAGCTCGCCTTGTGTATGTGTTTCAGTGTAGATATGTGTACATTGAGTAAAGAGAATAAATGGAAGTAACCAGAGAACGCTCTGATTTTTAGATGTATTTCAATGTCTTTCTTCTTGAATTCAAATCTAGGAAGAGTCTATTAACAAATATTTAGTCGTGTTGCCGTTATTGCTATTGATCCTGTGTTTGTTGTTGTTGCTTAATCCATGTTACCTCTTGCCGTGAAGAGCTTTGATTAGTGCTATTTCATACAATGGCACCCCATTCTTTGTTAATAACTAGATCCACATTATATGTACCTAAGTCTACTCTACCCAATGCAACCCTACTTTAAAATGGGCTGTGATTTGTTAGAATTTGGGTGTTATTTCTACCAGCTTTAACGATCGTTTAATTGTTCCTGTGTTGGCAAGCTGGTTAGTTGATTGGTTGGCTGGTTGTTATAAATAAAATAGTTAGACGTTTGCAGTATAAGAACTTTCACATCACCGTTTCTATCTCCAGTATATAAATCAGTCCTTATTTCTATTTCAAAATACGAAACGGAATAAAATCGACAATGAATAAATGACCAAAAGAAAAAAAATATAATAAAATAAAATTGAAGTGAAAAAGATTCTTCTGGTATTGACATCTAGTTGAAGGGAAGAATAACTGAATAAAAATATCAAATAAGTAATACATACATACACACACACATACATACATACATACATACATACATAATTCTCAATACATCATCTCAGTGATATAACAATTTTGAGGCGTGAAATAGGCATTCGACAGATTACAAATAGCAGCTAAATCTCCTGCAAAACACACCTTTGTTTTTAAAACAACGAGGAACCATAGCGGATATCTTCCTGCGACTATTACCGGAATGGCAATAACCGGAACGCCATCCACAAAAGGAAAAAGCAATTTATATGATATCTCTGATATGGTATACAAAGGCATATACATGATTATTTGGCCAGCAAGAAATAACAACCAACTACCTCTTAGATCATACGCTACCGTCATAAACAGAGCATTATTCATTATACAGCTCTATATATAATGTCTGACGAGATGGCTGCAAGTAGAACGCCTTTAATTTTATATCTACTCAGTCAATGTTGACACTGAATTAACCAAAAGCAACAGCAATTGATTAGAGAGTACCTACGTGGTAACTCGACCAGCTAGAAATAGCAGACAGATCAGACTATTCTTAAAGAAATAGGAAGCACTTATTACCTATTTTCTGGGAAATAAATTGGAATGGTTATGATTTTAAATATCTTGATATTGTTTATCTACATTTGACGGATATTCGTCCTCATCTTGTTTGTTGTTAACACAACGTTTCGGCTGATATACCCTCCAGCCTTCGTCAGGTGTCTTGGGGAAATTTCGAACCTGGGTTCTCATTCCTATCGATGTTACTATTATTATTATTATTATTATTATTATATTATTATTATTATTATTATTAATCAGGTCGCTGCCGTGAATCGAACTCGGAACCTTGGGGTTAGTAGCCCGCGCTCTTAACC
>NC_068981.1:169473434-169474007 GCF_001194135.2 Octopus bimaculoides
GGCAGCGACCTGATTAATAATAATAATAATAATATAATAATAATAATAATAGTAACATCGATAGGAATGAGAACCCAGGTTCGAAATTTCCCCAAGACACCTGACGAAGGCTGGAGGGTATATCAGCCGAAACGTTGTGTTAACAACAAACAAGATGAGGACGAATATCCGTCAAATGTAGATAATGTAAATAATGTAAATAATTCCTCATCTCTTAAATATAGAACTGTATTGATATTGTTTACCCCATGTGAGCTCACTTTGTGAGCTAAACAAAAACAAAAACTCTACACGCTCGTAAGGCTGCGACGAATCTAGCATATCGGCTTGCACAAAACAAAAAAAACAGAATCAACAGGCATGGCTGTATAAGTATACGTGTGACACAGGTGTAGCATGATTAGTTCCTCTGTGTGAGAGCAGGTGTCTAAAATAACCTCAGACCGACCAAAGTCTTGTAAATGGATTTGATAGACGGAAACTGAAAGAAGACCGTTGTATTCTAAATGACTTGAGTACTCGTCTTGCCTTGTTTTTTGTTGGCGTTTTTCATCTAATATATATATATATATA
>NC_068981.1:169474799-169478816 GCF_001194135.2 Octopus bimaculoides
TATATATATATATATGGAGAATTCACACAAAAAAACAACAGACGAAGACGGGTGGTGTAGAAAACAGACATATGTATTAGTATAACACTCGGGAATTGAAAAAGTCTTTAACGTTTCGAGCCTACGCTCGAGAAAGAAACACAGAAAGAAACAAGGAGAGAAACACGGAGAGAAGCAAAAATCTGTGCAGTGGTTAGCGATAGATATAGATATAGATATAGATATAGATATCTAAAGCGGTTCTCCAGCATTGCCTCATTGAAATGACTAACAAGTAAGAGAATAAAAGAATATACATACAGACATATATATATATATGAATGAGCGCGCAACATAACCGTTGGTAGATAAACATTCATTATTAATGGGATAAGGCTACCAATGTTTTAATGCTAACAGTTATCAAACCTTTCACATGGAACATTGGTGTTTATTTCCATCTTGGATTAAAACACTTATTTTAATCCAGTGTTAATAATTCGCTTAGGCATTGCGATGCTAATAATCTGGTGTCACTTAGACAATGTAATGCCAATAACGTGGTGTTATATACTTATACTTCTGTAGGAAGCGTCAGTCGAGTAGACGGCGGTAAAATATTTTCAGAGTCAATATCCATTGACAAGGTTACAAAAGCAACGAAAATTTCTGGAGTACACAATAAAATAAATAATAAATGAATTAAAATTGAACCGATGAGTATGTTAGGTATCAAGGTAGTATGACTCTCCCCAGACAAAACACAATTTGTTTCAAGACACGAATTCACATAAAGAATCTTGCAAACGAGATACAAAACCGAAGTATATATATGTTTGTTTTTGTCTCCCAACCACCGCTCCACAACAGGTGTTGTTTTGTTTACGTCCAAGTAACACTGTGGTTCGACAAAAGGGACGATAGGATGAATAATAATAATAATAATAATAATGATAATAATAATAATAATAATAATAATAATAATAATAATAATAATAATAATAAAATGTGCTATATTCGATTTATTCAACTAAACTCTTCACGTCGGTATTATAACGTGGCCACAATCCAATGACTGAAACTAGTAAAAGTAAAACAATGCAAACCAGTTTGTTCTAGATCCACTCCGTTACAGAGCGACGGAACAATAAGTATGGTTGCCTCAATCGATTCCATTAAGTTTCGAGTTCTAAAACATTCATTGCCAATGTTTAATAATTTGTCTCAAAACACCTAATCCTTTTTGTTTGCTGTTGCTCAAAATTAATTGTTTTAATTCTGACAATTATTTATCAATAACACATATATACTATTTTATTACTATTTTTGAGCGAATATTTTCGGTCAATTTTCCAGAGAGGACATCTGATCGATTTTATCGATCTAGTAGTGATATTGATTTCTACTTGACTAGACAAATGTAGACAGCATCTAAAACGAGGTCATTCCGCTGATTTGTACAGATCACTTGCCAGTATCTTAAAACCAGTGGCTCACCAGACCAATTTCCCAATTGTACTACTACTACTACTACTACTACTACTACTACTACTACTACTACCACAAAAGCAATAAAAAAGGTCCTTGTAAATGTCCCATTTAACCTAATTTTGTATTTTATTGCTTCCTTTTCGAGCCCTTGTGATTGATAAAGAAAAATCATCATTATTATTATTATTATTATTATTAGTAGTAGTAGTAGTAGTAGTAGTAGCAGCAGCAACAGCAACAGCCACAGCAGCAACAACAGCAGCAGCAGTAGTAGTAGTCGTCGTCGTAGTAGTAGTAGTAAGGCAGCGAGCTGGCAGGACCGTTAGCACGCCGGGCAAAATACTTCGCATCCTTTCGTCCATCATTTCGTTCTGAGATCAAATTCCGCCGAGGTCGAATTTGCCTTCCACGCTTTCGGGGTTTTTGCTTATAGTACAAAGGATAATAAAAGCGGCGAGCCAGAAGAATCGATAGTAGTATTTCGTCCGTCTTTACCTTTTCAGTACAAATTCCACCGAGGTCGACTTTACCTTTCATCATTTCGGAATCGATACAATAAGTACCAGTTGAATACTTGGTTCGCTGTAAGCGACTATCCCCTGCCCCAAATTTGAGACCTTGTGCCTATAGTAGAAAGGATTATTATTATTATTATTATTATTTTATGTTTGACTTTTGCTTTGCATTTGTACAAGTTGGATCCAAGTCTCACCCAGATACCTCTATTATTATTATTACTACTACTACTACTACTACTACTACTACTACTACTACTACTACTACTACTATTATTATTATTATTATTATTATTATTATTATTATTATTATTATTATTATCATCATGACCATTATCATTATTATTATTATCATTGCCTTTGCACAGCTTCTAACGCTTGAGATGTACTACGGTGTCAGCTGTCCACTGCGAGTGAACTAAGGTAACACCCCTTATTTTTCAGCGCATTCTGGAGTGTTCGAGGGGTTCGAAGCAGTGGTATTTTCTGCAAGTGCTCCACCCTTATTGCAGCCCCTGCTTGCTCCACGTACTTCTCAAGATTTTCGCTCACTGTTCCCAGGGCTCCGAAAATTATGGTTACTACTGCCACTTTTTTCATCGACCTCAACTGCTTAATCTCCCAAGCTAACCTGTCATATCTATCGACTTTTCTTTCTTCCTTATCGCATACCTTGTTATCAGCTAGCCATGTTATATATATGATCCAGCATATTATTATTATTATTATTAAGGGGCCGAGCCGACAGAATATTTAGCACACTGGATAAACAGATTTTCAGCACCTCGTCGGTTTAAATTCAAATTCTTGCGTGGTCAACTTTACCTTTCATTGTTCCGGAGTCGATGAAATAAGAACCACACGAACAATGGGAGCGAGGTAATTGGTTTATCTCCTACCTTAGAATCGCTGATCTTCTCATAAAATTTCATACCATTGCTTTCCAAGGTGGCGTGCTGTCAGAAGCGTTAGCAGCGCGGGCAAAATGCTTTGCGGCAGTTTGCCCGCCTTTACAATCTGACTTCAAATTCCGCCGAGGTCGACTTTGCATTTCATTTCCAGAAACTGATAAAGTAAGTACCAATTAAGCACTAGGCTGGTTGTAACCAGCTTATCTCCTCCACCGGAATTTGCTGGCCTTGTGCTAAGATTTGAAATCATTATCATTATTGTTTTTGCTACCGTATTACTATTGCTGTTTTTGCCGTTGTCGAACGCGGGAAGATTGAATATAAAATAAATTATCAGTGCAATTCAAAACGAACAGGTTTCTGGAGATACGATAGTATTTTATTTTCCTATAATAATCAAAAATATTTCCCTGCTTCAGCACACACACACACACACACAGACACACACACACACAGACACACACACACACACACACACACACACACACACACACACACACACACACACACACACACACACACACGCAGAAAAAGTTGCAGGAAACAGTAACAGCAGATTGAATAGGCTCATGTTGATCACTCTATTCAACAGCGATGCCTGTTGAGGTCATTGACAGAATGTATAAAGGCAGCTAAGTACGATACATTTTTGGTCATCACCACCAACACTTACTATACAATATATCAACAACGGATGTATCTATGCATTTATTCATATATTGTGTTTTACAAATAGTTTTCGTGTAAGTGAAATGAAGTCATAAAACAATGCTATATTCAAAGAAGCCGTACAAGTAGATAATAGTGTGAAGTCAGTTATCGGCTGCGCAACGTTGAATTGGTTGTAAAACGGAATTTATGAAAAAAATATTTTCACTTTTATATAGTATTCATAAAACAATTATATAAATATCAGTTCCAGACAAACTCCTTTTGTCTGTCTGTCTGCCTTTCCATCGATATCTCACTCACTATCATATGTGTGTGTATGCGTGTACTACAGAGAACAAGTGAAATAGAAGCGTGTTGATTGAACCGAATGTGATATAATAGTTTTCTGAGCGATATATACACACACACACACACACACACACACACACACACACACACACACACACACA
>NC_068981.1:169479207-169487783 GCF_001194135.2 Octopus bimaculoides
TATATATATACATGGGAGAATATACAAAAAATAACAACAGACGAGGACAGGTGGTGTAAATAACAAAAGTATATATTAGTATGACGCTCGGGAATACGGAAAGTCTTTGACGTTTCGAGCTACGCTCTTCAACAGAAAGAATACGGAGACAAGGAGAAAAACACGGAGAAAAAAATTGAATAGTGTTCAGTCAACGGTCAATCATAACAGATAGATAAATAGATAGATAGATAGATAGATAGATAGATAGATAGATAGATAGATAGATAGATAGATAGATAGATAATAGCCCCGTACAACTTAAAATTGACTGATACGTCGGGCTCAGGCAAAAGGAAGGTGGAAGTCCAAGATAGCTAGTGGAAGCTTGGCTACTATGTTGAATATAGCATTGAAAATATCAGCGACGTTAAATATATCAAAATAAAGAAAAACAGAATTGACTAAACAGAAGATGAGGAAACAGGTGGGACGGAGAGTCGCTGAAGAGGTCATAGGACGAAAGATTTTCAGACAAAGTACAAAATAAGAACAATAATGAATTGTCATGAACGAATAAACAGTGCCTGTGTTTATTTGTTACAAAAAATAAATGACCGTCCCGAAATATAACAATAAAATAGAGATCCGTATTTTTTAAGTCTTGGACAGCCTGGCTGGAAAGGAAGTTGGTGGCATCTCTTAGTCTGGCGGACATGAATAGCGTCTCGCTGTCTATTATATGTAAGAAACCGAAGCGACATTGACTAGATGAGAAAGAAATTCACAACATTATCGCAAAAAAGTAGAGACAACCGAAGCGGAAATTGTTGCTAGCAACTTGGCATAATCGGAATACTTAAAAAATTGTGTATGCCCTTTGATAATTATAAATATTAGAAATAAAAGAAAAACCTTCATGCAATTCCAATCAGGTTTTCAAACATATTCCCGTGATCTTGAAATTTGAATTCCACGTTGCTTGAATCTACTCTCGGCATGTGGGCCACTGAATAATTCAATACTCAAATTTATATCAGCTAGTGAATTATTTATCAACTGAAATTAAAAAAAAAAGTACTTTTTTCGTTTCAGTAGAATATATCTTTCCGATTTATTGCGGGGACAGATGGGCAAGGGGTAAGTTCGGTATTAAATTTACTGTACAATATGTATAATGTGAACTAAGTAAACCAGTGTCATTTTTCCCAAAGAGAGCATTATTTGCATTTTACCGAAATCACGTGCGCGCATGATACATGCATACATAGTGTGTACATATGTATTTAAATGCATACGAGCACATGCAAATATATGTATGTATGCATACTTTCAAGATACGCACAGATAGAAACAAATATATACTTTTCCCTAAAGAGGATGCTGGGAGACAAATCATCAGAACACAAAGATTGATAAGCCCGTATTCTCAAATTGGTACAATATTTTTTGTCACTGTTCTCAAGGAATGCAGGTCAATGTTTTGCTGTGCCTATCTTATTACTTCTGTCTCGTCTTGAGCTCTGAACACACGGTGTAATAGTGGGATCGGCGAGGTGACGTACCTGACGTTTAAACCTGGCAGAAAGTACCGAAGCAGATTTCTTCCCAACAAATAAATAGCTAGAGAGAGAGAGAGAGAGAGAAAGAGAGAGAGAGAGAGAGAGAGAGAGAGAGAGAGAGAGAGAGAGAGAGAGAGAGCGAGAGTAAGAGGAATCAAATTTAGAACGATATTAATACAATTATTCACCCAGTAAAAGTGACAATTAAAGCTGCCGTCGTTGGTATTTGAATTCACTGTACAGAGAATTGAAAAAGTACCGTAAATCATCGTAGCCACCTCTATAACTACTCTACCAATTCGTTGCTTCTATTTCTGTCTGTGCATTATTGAATTAATTTAAGTCAAGTTATGGAGCAGTAATGCATCCGCTGTCTGTATCACCGAGCTAATGTTCGTTTAACTTGCGTGTTTACCTAGTTTCTCGTATTACTTTTTTTTTAGCGTGTGTATGTGCGATGTGTGTATATATATATATATATATATTATATATATATATATATATATGTCGTTTGAGTATATTTCTTTCTATTGTAATGTTATAATTTACGCAATACGACCACTTTCTATAATATACGTTTGTTTGTTGTGTATTTTTGGAAGCAGTTTTTCGCACTGTGCAAATTGCAGTATTTATTTATATCCGCTTTCCTATTTGATTAAATCTGCTTTTAACCCGCACGTTCAGATATTTCATTTTTGAAATGTTTATATATAGAAAGTTTTTTGTATTTATATTACTTTTATTTGTTTTCGGGGAGATAGTTTCATCAGATGGAATTGAAACATTTACAAACAAATTTTTATGTGTTAATATGTGGATGTGTGATTATTAAACGATAATGATAGAGAAAAATTTATTAACTGGCTTTCAGTATAAACAGGCGTGTATCATATTATCGAGGTTTTAAACATTTTAAGATAGATAAAATCTTTGCTATATAATATCAGCGATAAGGTCTCTTTTTCTCCCACTCGCACAAACTCATACGCACATATATACCAATGACCACACGCGCAAGCACAGAGATACACTCCTGTGTACACATGCACAGGCGAAGGTCACGCAGACATATCCATAGAGGAAAAGAACCGTCAAGGTCACACGAGAATATGTAGAAACAGATAACTAGAATCCACTTCACTATTATTGTTACCAGTTCCAGCATCAACACTATCACCTTCACCATTGTGATCAACATAACAGTAATCTTCATGATAATCCTCCCCAGCCTCACCATAACCTCCTCTTCCTTCTTGCTTCATTACCATAATCAATCTTAAAAGTCGCCATCATCATAATCTACTCAACAAGCTGTCATTATATCACTCCACGCCTGATATACAGTATATTTGTCGACCATGAACTGCTTATCACCATTATTCGAGTACCGATTATGATCAGCACAATGATAATGGTGATGATGATGATGAAATTAAGATGATGATGATGGTGAATATCATGAAGGCTGAGAACATTATCTTCATCACATTATCATCATCATGAGGATAATCATCATTAAAATCGCAGTAACAAAATGATGACGACTGGGAACAATGGGCAATCTTTGATAATAAGGGTGATCACCATCATTATTGTAATTATCGCTGCTCTAATGACATACATAATGACGACAATATTAATGATAATGACTCTTACTACAAAGATGGTAAAGATGATGATGGTGATGGTGACGATGATGATGATGATGATGATGATGATGATGATGATGGTAATGCTGACAATGATTTCAGTGCTGGTGGTAATATTGACGATGACGCCGATGATGACGATGATGACGATAAAAGGTGATGATGATGATGTGTGACGACGATAGTGATGATAGAGATGAGGACAACAGCAGCGACAAAGATGAGGATGATAAAAATGATGATTTTTCTGGACTGATTGAACGTATAATTATTTCGACTTCAGCTATTATAGTAGATAAGGTTTACACTCCAAATATATTATTAATTCCAAATAGCAACGAACAGTGTTCCAGGAAGTTAGGTAAAGTTTTAAAAAATAATGATTTATGAAGAACTGATATATATATATATAAAATGGTAGTACCTTCTGATTGCGTAAGTCATTTCTAATTCATAATACATTTATTTAATAATCACTATATATTGAAAAAAAATAGTTTTCTCCCCAGTATGCAAACACAGATAAGCACATATATGCGTTTGTATGTCTGTGTATATACATGATGCATAAGGTATTTGAGGACATACCTTTTTGGGGTCATTGCTGCATTTTTGTCAACTCTGTATAATTGTTGTTTCAGAAATGAATAATGATAGACCCCCAGCTTACTCAAGAAATGAAGAAGCATGCTGTTATTGTGGTTATAAAGGCTGAGCATAGCGATTTAGAAATATCTCGATTTTTAAAAGTTGCCAGATCTTTCGTCTACAAAGTTATACATATATAACTTTTACAATCCAGCCGTCCCTTCGAGACGGAATTTCGTCTTTCTGAACCAAATTGACCCTGAAGTGACTTATATGTTATTGAACTGTCATTATGTACAGCAGAGAAAAAAAAAATGTATGTATGTCAAAACAGTTTGTTGGTCTTTTGCGGTTTTTATGATTATTTATGTAATATTATGTTATGCTATGTATTATAATCAGAGTATTTAATGTAATGTAATATAAATGAATTATTGAATGTCAATAGAATATCTCTATATTTAATTTATCTTTATTATTGAATTATACCAATATCTATATGGTATCCAACTGAAGTACCAGTGAATTGGATACTTAACACACCCCTTTGAATGATTTCTTTTCCTCAGTCTGTTACTATATACTATATATATATATATATATATATCATATATTATATATATTATTATATTATATATATCATATATATTATATTATGTATATTATATATATATATATACATATATATATATATATATATATAAAGATCGGTACAAAATTGCCCACTGTATCCAAAAGGCAAAGGGTAAATGAAAATGCACACTGGTGTAAATTGATGCTAATCGTATAATTGACTTAAAGGTTGGAACTTCTAATTATGTACTCGTGCTGTTAAACGGTATTGCATTAATGACGCAACCCGTCCACGATATCTGCACCAATCCTTTGTCTTCATACACACTTAGCTAAAACTCCTGGAGTGAAATTTTAGTAAAATGTGTATGAAGTGACAAAAGTAGACTTTATACAAACACACGCGTGCGCACAGACATATATGCACCAATAGATTCATATTTCATGCCTCTGTGTGGCATGTATTGTGCAAACCGTATTTTCTACAACCTCAGATTAACCCGTATATTTTGAGTGAAGCTAGTTGGACAGAAACTGTATATATTGAATGACTTGTATCTGCAATTCAAGATCAGAGCTTTGACACACTGTGTAACGCTGAATCAACCTGAGAATTACGGTAAGGGAACGTGTGTGCGTGCAATACTCAAACACTTAGACGTTAATTCAAAGAGCACCTAATTCAATTAATTCACCAATTGAATCCTTAGTGTCTAAATTGTCGGTGACACTCACACGGACTCACACGCACGAACACACACGTATACACAAACATACACATTTGTACAAAAATATATATAATATTAAGTATCGTATCTATATAATCGCCAATCTAACATCACTCGATTTCGTTACGAATTATATCCTATTACATTCTTCTTTCAATTTTACAAATATAACTTTGCCTTCAACTACAGTTTATCTTCCAAGATTTCTCAACTTCGTTATTGGTAATTCCACTGCCACTAACTACTAAGCAAAGATATTATAATAGTGTCTAACATTGTATGAGACAATATTAAACAGAAATAGTTGCTAATATATGAATTATTCATATTCGCGGAATTAATTTCTCACCTTCTATCGAATTATGATGGTATATGTTGCAAAGTTTGAATTTAATAGAAAATTAAACCTCAACTATTCGTGGAGCTAATCGGTTGCATATTAGCTCTGAAGCAGGCTAGGATACGATGTTGTCTATTAGATTTTGCTACCTAGACAGCATTCATAACTAATATAGTGGGTATTTTTTTTGTATGTTTTACACAAAACAGCTGTGGCATCAGTCAGTTGCTTTTGTTTGTCTCGGCATCATCTATTAAATTCCTAGCCATTTATTTAACGTGAACCTGCAAGGATTGTGTTACTGCGTATGCAAAACAACATATATGTTAAATTCATGAAGCTTCAAATTTAGTTTTGATAATTATTAGGTGATAGTAAGTTATGGTTTTACGGGTATTACGATACTATGAATCTCCTTGTGTAAGAAATAGATATTGTTAGTTACAATGCAAGCAAGGGTAACATTTAGTTAATGTTATACACTCTATGATTAATTTTGGTAAGCGGAATGCCGGATATGTTTATTCATTTTCTTAGTATTTTGTGAAATGTGACCTTACTGTATTTAAGAAGTCACTGCATATGCCTAGAACTTCGTCTGACTGTGAATCGCTACTCGGAGGTGGATATAAACAACAAATACTAGCAGTTATTGTAACTTGAAATACCCCTCCCTCATTCCTACAAATATATCCGCTTCCTTTACTGTTCCCTGTTAATTCCAACTAGCCACTGACACTATGACTATGGCTCTCACAATACGAATCGACACATGGATAATCCGTACACACATGATTTCAATTTTAACATCAATCACAATTTTCCCAGATCTTAATCGTCTCTTCACCAATCAAACCACCCAACCACTGCATTTTTGTGACCATCCCTCATTCTTGTACTTTAGCGCTACTACCTGCAGCAGGCCTGGCACTTTATGTCAACTAACTGGTTTTAGCTCAGCTAGGTTTATGTTAACTATTCTTGGCAGCACATATGCTTCACGCCCGCATTTTATACACAATAAAACTCAGTGACAAGGTCACAAAGTGTTTCACTTATAACATCGCCTCAGCTTTTCAGTCTAGCAACACCAGCCCGTGAACCACGAAGGATGCCCCCACGCATCGAATAGTGCTCAAGCTCTCAATTTATACTCTAGTTCTGTTCGGCTAGATTTCACAATGCATTTGATGTGTGTCGTATCTTCGCGTTGATTCTTTGCTTGCATTTTGCTGTTAGTACATGTTTCACCATTATACTTTAGTTTTTAATATACATTAATATATGCATGTGTCTGCACGTGTGTCAAAGGTGAACTATAAATCCCTATAATCGGAAACTAAATGAGTTCATTTGCTAATGTTCTGTGGCCACTGAAAATCACATGGTTCATCACACCACCGTATTTTCACCGTGAGAATACATGTTTGTCGCTCATATTACATATGACATCCGTTTATATATTTGCTCATAAACACTGTTTCTTACCACATAAGCATGAAAGTATGAACATGCATACACATACACGCAGTTCATATAAATATAAATCGCACATTTAATTAAACGTACATAATTACATATATGTTTTCTCTCTATCTATCTCTCTCTCTCTATATATATATACAGAAGAGAGATAGAGAGAGAAAGAGGTATGTATATATATATATATATATATATATATATAAGTGTATGTGTGTGTGTGTAGGACTGTATATATATATATATATATATATGTATGTGTGTGTGTGTGTGTGTGTGTGTGTGTGTGTGTGTGTGTGTGTGTGTGTGTGTGTGTATCGAATGCGCATGTGTGTGTATATTTTGACTGTAAAATTTTGCTTAAAATCTGGATTTACCTTCGGTTACACTGCAGTTACTAGTTTCTCTGTAAATCCAGTCTTCGGGGAATGATTATAATCCACCTTAATGCACTACT
Organism: Octopus bimaculoides; assembly: GCF_001194135.2. NCBI lineage: Eukaryota > Metazoa > Mollusca > Cephalopoda > Octopoda > Octopodidae > Octopus > Octopus bimaculoides. The sequence goes on from NC_068981.1 coordinate 169,486,566, forward strand.
TGTTCAGGCAGCAGAGAAGAAATTTAAATGTTTCAAATATTTCTTGATTTGTCCACGGGCCGTTTCTGACTAAGCCTCAGTATAAAAAGTAATTTTATGTGAACAACGGAAATCAAGCTTATTCTGAAATACGAATTCGCTTATCTCATGTAATATACACTGCTAGGCGTATAATTACTTTTGTTTCAAAGAATACAAAAGTTGTTATATAAAGATATTGTTAAAGCTGCAGAATTTAATGAAAGATTAACATTTAGCTGAAGGAAGTACTTTTCTGAACCTATTATATTTTAAGTGTTTTCCCATTTAAAATTTATCATTTGATGATCCATTTCATAAACTATACACAGAAGGCCATTACACAAAATACAGGAATCCATAATTCACCAATCTTAAACACACATACACAAACATGTATTTATACATATATACATATATATACATGCACACATACATATATATATATACACACACAAATATAAACACACATATAAATATATACGCACACATACATATATACATGCATACGTATATGTATATATACACATACATATATACATATATATACATATATATATATAGATATATTATATATGTATATATACACGCACATATATACACATACATATAAACACATATACACAAATATACGTATATATGCATACACACATATATATACATATATATATGCAAATGCACACATATATATAAATATACATACCTATACACATCTATATATGCACATAGTATATATATACATACACACATATAAAATATACATATATAAACACATATATACACACATATATATACCTATATATATACACAGCAAAAATTTCGATTCAGGGGAAAATGGTACTTGTGTTGAGGCATCAGAATTTAGTACGGTATTATTCATAACATTTCAAAGCATGGTGATTAAAATCAAAATAAGCAACAAGAATATCCAGAGTTAAAGCAGTACGATCGTTTCATGCAACTCCATTTAATAGAACAATGAAATCGTTACATCAATTTAAATAGGAGAGCAATCCTCAGCTGCACAAAGACATTTAATTAAATAAATTGTATGTCTGTGTGCAGCTGAGGATTGCTCTGCTTTTTTAATTGATGCAATGATTGCATATATACACATATATACATATATGTACACACACATATATATGCACATACATGCATATATACACATACATATGCATATATATATATATATATATA
>NC_068981.1:169488483-169491355 GCF_001194135.2 Octopus bimaculoides
CGTGAGGTTGAAATGGAAAGTCGATCTCGTGGGGATTTGAACTCAGAATATAGCGGCAGAGGAAATACCGCTAAACATTTCATCCTGCTTGTTAATTATTCTGCCAGCTCACCGCCGTTAAATAATAATAATAATAATAATAATAATAATAATAATAATAATAATAATAATAATAATAATAATAATAATAATAATACGAAGAAGAAGAAGTAGAAGAAGAGGAATGGTAGAAAAAAGAATAAAATAGTTATTATTTCTATCAAGGTGGCGAGTTCTCAGAATCGTTAGCGCGCTAGCCAAAATGCTTAGCGGCATTTCGTCTGAGTTAACATGCTGAGTTCAAATCCCTTCGGGTTCCACTATACCTTTCATGTTTTCGGGTTACGAAGTATCCTGGGATTTAGTCTCTTGCTCAAGAACGCAATGCACAGCCTGTCTGGGAATCGAACCCACGATCTTGTGATCGTGAGAGCAAAGCCCAAACCACTAAACCACGTCCTTCACGAAAATCATTTGTACATGCACAAATGCCTAAACAATTTGTTTATAATGATCAAATGTTTTGTGCTGTACATAAGTGCAAGCCTACCACCGAATCGACATCCCTGTAGAAGTGCATGGTGTGCCAAATATCAGGTGTCGAATTGTTAGAAGAACAACGTGAGAGGAAATGTTTTGCTCAAGAACACAACGCACTACCCGGTCCGGAATTTGAACCTACGATCTCGTAATCGTGAGGACAAGTCACCAGGCTAAGTGCCTCACACACACACACATGCACACACACACACACACACACACACATGCACACACACAAACACAAACTCACAAAGACACAAACACACACACCAGTGTGTGTATGTGTGCTTGCGTTTGTGCCTGCTTACATGCGTGTGTGCACGCGCCCATAAATTCAAATATGTAATACTTAATTCTGAAAAACTCGAACATAACATCCAACAGATATTTCATATTAATAAATATACTTTGCCACATTTCAAAAGTAGCTTGCATCCGACAATAGGAACTCTGCTGAAATACTGTACTAAATTAGATAATAAATGTCACTAAATGAGTATTCTATCTTACCTTTAGAGGAAATCTGTTACATACCTCTCGCACCAAGTGATACATATAAGACACTCACCTGAAAAATAAAGAAATATAGCAGGTTTTAATTAATTGGATATTTCAGAGTGTTAGAACGCAATTTTATTTAAAGCGCAGGAGGATAAGTCGATTCTGAAGGGAAACGAATTTCAAATGCAAACAAACGACTTATACAATTAACCGAAATATTGTTTGTATACATGGTCAGTACACTCATGTCTCCAAATCTGAAGTTTATCGTTATGTAGATAGAAGCGTTCTAATTCACCGCAGTATTTATGTGTGGTAGCCAAAGAAATTCGATGACATCATGCATTGACATGTGTATGCTACTGTACAGCAGAAGCACGAATTTTCAACTGAGTGGACTGAAGAAACATGAAACAAACTGCTTTTCTAACGGATACGAATTGCAGCAGGTTCCGACAATGGGACCGAAAATCTTACCATTGAGAATCCAACTAGGACCCGCAACTAGGTTATTGAATTGACGAGTGAGAGACTCGTTAGATTTTATCCCCGTGTTCAAACCCAATTTTCTGCTTCCTGGAGTTGGCTACCGACCTCTCAGTTGAAGGACTGATTTACGAGCAATAGTATCACGGAAACTGTGTGTATGCAACAGCTCGAGAGTTCTTGTGTGTTATCTGTAATGACCCTTTATGAAATGCTGATATATTGACAATTCACCATTGTTAGACGAATGTTGCTTTTATTACAAAAAAAAAATAATAAAATGAATGAAAGCCTGAACGCTTAAGAAATCACACTCAAAATAATCCATCTGTGACTACCGTTGGGAGTTTACCCGGTTTCCATGGCGTATAAGTGAATGAAATTACAAATGGTCCGCCGGTTCCTCGCTGGTTTAACTTTCCAGGCATTACCAGGACTCATTTACAGCTTAGTGAACTGCAGCAACAAAAAAATATAATAGTAGCAGTAGCATCTGTAGTAGTAGCATCTGTAGTAGTAGCATCTGTAGTAGTAATACTATAGCTGTTGTAGTAGCATCAGTAGCAGTAGCTGTCATACCTTTAGTTGTGCTAACGTTTTCTTACCCACAATGCTTTGGAAATGGTCGCTATTTCAATATGAATATTATCAGTAAGATAGTAAAATTGTGTTGTTTCGTATCTATCGGCACATGTGTCTACATATATATATCTTTGTTTGCTTTCCTTCAAGTAAGACGTAAAATTCAGTTAATAAATTAGTTTCGTGAAGATAACTCCGCGCACCAGAACCTGTCAAATTTATCCTAATCCACATTATTGCCCTTCTCCACCTATTTCGTTTACCTTACCTTTCGACTACTGCAAACATACCATTCATTGCTCAACATATATGAATTTACCACCAAGACGCAGCAAAACTTTGAGTAACTGTTATAGTTATATTCTTTGAGTTCGGTGTTATGTAACCACATTTCAACACAATAAGATTCAGAAGATTCAAAGTTTGCAATAAGTTCCAAAAAAAGGCTTATCCGAATTTTCAGAATATAATCCCGTATTTAGTTAAAAGTTAAAAAATTAAAAAAAAGCTGGCAAACTTTCTGTAAGTTCAGCATTATTAGTGAAGAAGGTAAATAAAAGGAAGAATCTCTTTCTCAGTTCAATTCATTGAACTGAACAGTCTTTGATTTTAGGATTGTCACACATGCAGATATATGGAAACAGACAAAACACAAACGGTTACATACTTAGACATGTCTACATATAGTTCTACATACATATATTCATATATATATATATATATA
>NC_068981.1:169493899-169494760 GCF_001194135.2 Octopus bimaculoides
TTCTTTTTACAGTCAGTGCATTTTTTCTTTCATTTTCTCTCCCAATGACATTACGCACACACACACACACGTATATTCATACATACTCACACACATACACACACACACACACACACACACACACACACACACACATACGTATATACATACATACTCACACACACGTACATATATGAGTGTATGTATGTGCGTATGCACATACATATATACATATCCATCTCGATGTATGTGTGCATTGCTTGAAGTTACTGCCATACAATGGCTATAGGCAGTAAATGTACATACGTTTGTGAGAACTAGTGTGTGTGTATATATGTGCGTATACTTCTGTCTGTATGAATATGCGCATTCATATTTGTGTACGAAGTTGAGTGCTTGTGTATATGTAAGTGTGTGAGAATGAGTACATACAAAAATACATACATAGATTGCTGACATTACTGCCAAAGAAAATCGATAAAAATTATCAGAAACAAGATTGACATCGAAGAATGTTATTAGAGAGCTTGTCAGGACGTTACATCAACAGGAACATTGAATATTGTACCGAACCAAGTAAAATGTTGGTAATTTTCTCTTTCTCTTCTTACAGACCAGTTGTTAGTCTGGTTAGGTATGCAAAAATATTTTTTAAAAAACTAATTGTGGATACCAAAATAAATACGCACATATACATATGCAAACGTGCTCATATACGAGTACGTATAAGAATATCTATATACATAGAAACAAACACACATACACAAACACGCATATATATGCATATAGATATATATATATATATTTATTTTTACAGAGCTATACTAAAATATGAATGTGTATGTATGTATATTATATATATATATATATATATATATATAT
>NC_068981.1:169494809-169498017 GCF_001194135.2 Octopus bimaculoides
TATATATATAATTTCTATATGTATATATTTCCGATTGGCATCTGTACATGTGATAAGAAAATGAATAGCAACTTTACACACGTGATTTATGTTGACAACGAAAAGTGATTATAACTTTGTGTAATGCTTATGTAATATTGTATACACACCACCAAGCTACATTTTGGAATCTCAGATGCATTAAGTTTTTTGTGGTAGAGTAACCTTTGAGAAATCATTAGATCAAGAATCTGCTACTGTTAGGAATCATATATAAATTATTATGGTTAATTAGGAAAGAGTTCCTAATATCTAGTCAAAATTCCTGTAATATCTTAAAGAGATCAATCTACCATTGTTCGCGTTGAAAGCATTATCACAATAGGCATTGTGAAATATAATAGTTTAAAAGGCTCTAGCAAACTTTATGCAGTAAAATACTTAAGCATTTGGCTAGTAAAGTGATGCACCGTATATTAGTTATACCTATTAACTTGCTGACCGACAAATAATCATCTGTCGCCCTCTTATCTTATTGTACGGAAATAAAACATGTTTCACTATAGGTTAGACTGGCTTCTCTGTATATTCCGTATCTTGTCAATTGTAGTTGAACGTGACTCGGAAACTTTAATTAATCAATTGATATTACGATGTTTTTAAAGGGAGCGATCCTATACTGAATGACCAAATGTGATGGAAAATATAACGGATGAACATCTAACATTTCCGCTCAACTAAAACCAATTAAATATGGAATACACTGAACAGTGAATCAGTTCTTTTGTAATTATCTCGTCATGTTACATTTCTATAAGACATGGATGCGGTCAATAATTATTTGCCAGTCAACAAGATAAGTATGTATGACTGATTTCTGGTCAGTCAATGCAATGGACAAATGATTAAGAAGACTACTTAGCAATGAGAATGACCTGGGCTCGATCCTTTTACGCGTTATCCTCAGCAAGTATATTTTAACATTGTTTCGAGTCCAACCAGGCAGTGTTAATGATAGAAACTATGCGGAAGCATGTAGGATGCTTTAAACCTGTAATTCAAACATACAACCTTGTCACACACACATACACACACAGGCACACACACAGTGTGTAACACTCATTCATGTTTGAAAATGTCGTTAATGGTAAAGGAGTCTATAGAATACTCAGCCACATACACCTTGATTAGATGAGTACTTGCTCCCTAATTAAATAAGCGACTACAAACCTAATTAATTAACAGGCACTTCAGATGATTGTCCATATTTTAGTAGTACTTATATTCAATGCAATGGAAAAATGATTAAAAAGACCACTTGGCATACTTTCTCACAGTCTACATAATTTCATTCACACTGCTTAGTTTGACTCGAGCCAATGTTGAATATACTCGGTTAAGAGGAGGTGTTATCGAAAACGGTCCCAAGACATCTTAATTCTCAAGTACGAAAGAAAACACCAACAACAACAATCCTTTCTACTATGTGTACAAGGACTAAAATTTTGTGGGGAATAGTGGTAGATGATTACATCGACTCCAGTTCTCGGATGGTATTTGTTGTGTCGACGCCCCCAGGAGAAGAAGTAGAATCTCCCAAGACATATAAATAGAGGTAGTCTGGCCGTGGTAGGTGTGTTGAGTATCAGTTGAGTAGCAGTCGAGTAGCAGTTGTGTAGCGGTTGAGTAGAGATCATCCGAAGGTGCTAGATAGCAGTAGCTTGAGACATAACAGTATTCATTTTATCGACCCCCAAGGTATTTGGACTCGGTGGTATTTGAACTCGAAACGTAAAGGGCCGGAAGAAATGCCGTTTAGTATTTTCCCGATTCCTAACTATACTGCTAGCTCACTAATTTTATTATGATGATGATGATAATGATGATAATAATGATGATGATGATGATGATTATAATAATAATAATAATTATACTAATAATAACAATAATAACAATACTAATAATAATAACAACAACAACAACAACGATAACAATAGTAATGTCAATGATGATAATTGTGATGACGATGATTTTCTGATGTATTATGAAAGACACAAATATTTTTTTCAATCAATATACTCAGTTATATCGATTCTAGTGTGTGATTGGTAATTTATTTTATCGAACCGGAAATGACGAAAAGCCAAGTCGAAATTTAATGGCTGAAAAGGATTTTATAGGCAATTCAGTGTCACTTCGACCAATCAAATCTTTCCATTTTAACTTTCACGCTTAGTTATCACAAAATAAAAACGTTTTGGAATTACTTTAAAATATATCAGATATAATAAATATTACATAATAAATATTTCTGGAAAATATAATTGCTTTTATAACGAGTCATATTTGTAGCTATTTCTCAAGAAAGTTGTTTGAATTGAAACAACATCGTATGTAACATCAAGAACAAGAATGTTTATATATGTCTTTTCTAATTCTTCGAAATATTTCTATAAAGAAGAGGTTGCTTTATATCTATGAATATGAGTTGCATCATATGAATAAAGATAACAACAAAAGTATATAGTTGTATGTTGAATTTTAGATGCTTTAATTATTTTCACAATTCCGCTTACAAATTCAATTATCTTAGAAAGTGTTAGACGGTTTCTGTGTTTTTATTTTGCCTCAAAAATACAGCTTCAATACACACTCACACATACACACACGCGCGCGCGTGCACATACACATACACACACGAATATACGCACAAGTAAAGTCACGCATATGCATATACATATGTGTGGGTCTGTGGTGTGAATGTATGTATGTAAGCAAGTTCTCTTCTACTTTCAATTATTTAAAGTCTTCCTTTAAGGAAGGAGCTAGTTTCTAGCAAAAATATAGAACATCATCGTTGCAATGTAGATAACAGGCACAGTGTTGAACTTTAGAAAAACCTTGTACACACATACACACACACACACACACACACATAGATTGCGATGGGTAAATTTACGCCATATTATATGTTTAATGTCACACGTGGCTATTGTTTGTTTTAGTTTTTGTAGACTACACAGTATAGTAGGGTCACTTGGGCACCGTCTGTCAGAAAAACAGCACCATGGTCAGAAATTTGGGAACGAGATGCTGTACAACTTGGCATTAGCACCGGAAGCTCCTATACAAACATTTCAGAGTGTTCGGGTGCCAATCTGAGGAGAGTGCAGAGGATTCGGAAAGAGTTCGGTGAGTCTAACGGTGATTATATATATATATATATATA
>NC_068981.1:169498589-169500581 GCF_001194135.2 Octopus bimaculoides
ATATATATATATATATATATATATATATATATATATATATACATATATATATTATATATATATTTTTTTCTCAGTACAGTGTATTGTTCGGATAGTATTGTATAGTAGCATTCTGTATTGGGAGAGAACGACTTGATGACATTTTTGGTTAGATCCTGTTTAGTTATGTGATATCTTTCACAGAGCTGTCACAAAACCGACGTATCATGGAGTATCCTAGTTCTCCGTGCTTTAAGAAGATTGATTATCATCACGAATGTTAGAAAAAAATTAGTATGCTAGCCATTATGCAAAGAAATCTGCTTGTTGCCGAAGTTGTGCTATGAAGTAGTTTCTTCAGAATATTCTTTTAGCCGCTGGGTAGCGGCTTATAGAAGGTGTTCTTTTTCATAGAACCAAAGTAGACCTTGATCTGAATGCAACAACCATGCGATATGAGCAGAGTACTTACGCTGTCTTAAATAACTTACACGTGTCGTAGTACTGCTTTCATGGGTAAAGGGGTTGATGTTATTGTTGTCAATATTTATCATGATCGCAAAAGCAAAATTTCACGTGTTGTAAGGTATCTTTCGAAATTCAATGTTTCTAACCGGTATAAATCACACCTTAACATGAGCTATGGTCATTTTGAGTAACATTTAAGATTTTAATCTGGGCAGAATATTTCCGCACATTTATATTTAATGCTAGGTTCATATGCGATACACAACTATCTATGCTGTTAGTTTATTTGTCCCAAACGAATTTATCATATTTGAAATATAGACGACTTTCAGTGATACATAAGATGCCCGATTGAATTTGTACCGGTCATACACCTATATGTAAAAATGTTTCATAGAGGCGTAAATACATATAGATGTACATGCATACGTGCATACTTATTTATATACATATCTATATGTATAAGTATATAAATATACATATATATGGGTTTCAAATTTTGGCACAAGGCCAACAACTTCGGGAAGGGACTACGTCGATTATATAGACTCCAGAACTGAACTGGTACTTATTGTATCTATTTGAATGGAATAAAGTTAAACTTGACGGAATTTGAAATCAGAAAGTAAAGATGGACAAACTACCGCTAAACATTTTGCTGCGCGTGCTTATAATTCTGTCACCTTGCCGCCTAATTTATACGTAATATCTACTGAAATACATACATACATACAGACAGACATACACACATACACACACACACATACTTATAGATCTTTAAGTCTATATTACCTCTAAATAGCACAGTATTCATGCACTCGGATACCAAGTAACGAACTTGCTTGAAGAGAAAACAAAGAAAGACTCAAATAAAGAAAAGAAAGGGAGAAAAAGAAAGGAAGCTTCGTGTATTATTCAGCAGTGAGAGATCACAATCATGACGAAGTATTGAATTGTACGTTATATCAACAATATTTATATTGACTTGAGAAATCTGAATGTTGCCTCGCTAATAAATATTTAAGTTACAAATTGACAATCATATACAACAGTGAATGCAAATAAATCTAAGGTGTCTTCGGGCAACAGTTTTCAATTCTTTCATCTTTATCACTACAACCAATTTATGTTAGTTTACTGAAGATATATTTCTAAAAAACAAAACACCTTCAGCAAACAAAGCAAAGAAGAGCAAGGCCAGAGCTGTTCGAATACAACAGCGTTTACAGCACGTTAGAGACGCTGTAAAACGTTCATTCTACCCACAAAAATAGACTCACGCGTACACACAAAAAAGAAATACATTACCACACATATACATGTATACATAAAGATATAACACCGACTTAATGTTTTAGTCATTGTGCACTCCCAGTGATTAAATATCTCGCTTAGCTGAACTGAAATTCTAGTGCCTAACTTAATGTATATGTATGTATGTGTGTATGTATGTATGCATCTATGTATATGTGTGTCCGTGTATGTATGCATGCATGTATATATATATATGTATATATATATATATATATATATATATATATATAT
>NC_068981.1:169500608-169503076 GCF_001194135.2 Octopus bimaculoides
TGTATGAATGTATGGATGTGTATACGAATATATATATATATATATATATATGTATGTATGTATGTATGTATGTATGTATGTTTATACATACATGTACAGATATGGAGGTGCCAGAATATACGTGCTTAAACATGACGATATATATATGTTTGTGTCTGCATATACACACGCATATGTAGGAAGAAAGAAAAAGAGAGAGAGAGGGAGCTTAGGAGAGGGGAGAAATTGCGTGAAGATGAAGGGTGAGATGTGTGTGTTTCTAAAATAAAATGTGCGAAATAATTTAGCTCCGTTTTTATTTCTTGCCTCGAGAAATCAGTTTTGTGGACGTTCATATTACCATATTTATTGAACGTCTGCAGGGACACATCGAATGATAAAATTCTCATTTTATCTCCTTCTGTTATGAAAAATACGTTTTATGGAACGAAGTACACATAGACAGGTAAGCATACATTGATGCAGCGTACTGATACACAATATATTGATATTAAAGCCACGGACAGTCTTCCTATCAATTAAATTTGTATATTGTGAAGGAAACGTCCTGTAGACTCTGAATGAAACTCCCAGCAACAAATCAGTGATTCAATTTACATACTAATCCCATAAATTCCTTATATCTGAATTGTACCCTCTCAGGAACTTTTAACAGTTTTTAACACCTAAATATCGTTTACTTTTTATGACAACACGCTATTGATATTTTTTGAAGAACAATGAAATATTGAAATGCCGCTTTCGTAACCGAGGACATTACTTTTGTTTATTAGGAGAAGGTCAATGTTTATTGATAAGTCCTATGATTAAAATTTTTCAGCCGTGACCATAATTGCTTTCGAGAAGCACAGTTGAGCAAACCGTAAGCACATTGTCCAATGAGTCATTTCTTTCTAGAGAGTAGGGTGTGTTTTGAGGAATATGTAATTGCTATTTCCAAAAAACCAATCAGCCTTGCTGGGTTTCACCTATTGACTCAGATGATATTTGGCACTCGGTGCTCAACACAAAAGCAATAAGAGCAAAAAGAACAATGAAAACCTTGATATAAACAATGTCAACACTCATTGAAGCTAGCTGCTGTTGTAAATGAGGCTATTGTTCCAAGTCCTAACTGATCCGATAGAACCATGAACACAGTGTCTCAAACATGATCGTCTCATCTTATTTACATATAATGTTTCAATGCTTTCATTATCTAATATTTTCTTCTTTTCTGAGTTGTCAAAGTGTGGTGTGTAGATACTGCAACTACTAGCAGTTAATCTGAACAGGTAGCGGCCCCTCTGTAGGCAACTAGACTAGAAGTTAGAGCTACGTTCCCTTAATCAAAGCATAATAAAAGAGGACACTAGACAGATATAAAGATAACAAAGGAAGCCATTTTAAGGACTGTAGTGAAAGACATACAATGCGACCACATTTCATGTAAAAAGTAAGATGTTCAAAATTAATATAAAATGACGGGATGGAAAATCTTCATGTAAAATGACGGGAAGATCAAATTTCACGAAAACTGAGAGGATAATGAAATTTCATGCAAAATGACAGAATGGCCAAAGTTCACGTAAAATGTGTCAACCTCATGTAAAATCACATAACTGGTCAAATTTCGGGCTTTATGAAGACCTTAACAGCTTGAGGTGATAAAGATGATCTTTAAGTATATTTCAAAATTACATACAGTTTGGGCATTTCAGTCCCCCGATCTACTAGAAATAACTGTCATATACTCCTTAAATGGCACACTACAGAGAAAGACCAAATTAGAAATATAGCCCAATATACACGCAAAGACAGAGTGTCTGCAAATAGAACACCTTTGGTTATAGTTTTCTCGATCAGCCTGCTATCTCATTAAATGTCTACAGTAAATACTCGTCTATTTTATCACGTACAGACGGACGTTATCCACCTACGAGAAGTTTAGGAAAAAAATGACATATTTCGTAAAGCAATTGGTGATATTAGAAGTCAAATTATGCATCATCGTGGTTGCAACTTAACACTGATAGCACTTGTTGTGTCGACGCACCCAAGCGAAGAAGTAGGATTGCCCAAGACATAAATAAAGGTAGTCTGGCCGTGGTAGGAGTTGAGTAGCTGACGAGGAGCAGTCGAGTAGCTGTTGAGTAGAGATCATCCGAAGGTGGTAGATAGCAGTAGCTTGAGACATAACAGTACTAATGCACACGCCATATGAAATCTTGTTTTATTTTCATATATTTTTCTTTTTTACTGGTTTCTGCTTTTGAGTTGTAGCCGTGTTAGAAAACCGCCTTCTACTTATTAATTTATGGTTTTGCCGACCTTCCTTTATTTTAATGACGCGGTTCGCTGAAAAACAAGGTAAAATTGGGCGGGAATAAAACGAAATCAAAACATAAAGGGACGTAATCTAATGTCTCAAGGAAATTTGTCCGATGTTCTACCGAACCAGCCATCCATCCACCATCCTGCATTTACAG
>NC_068981.1:169503172-169514266 GCF_001194135.2 Octopus bimaculoides
TATATATATATATAATCTTTACATGGTGATTTTGCTTTCTGGAAACAAAATGAGTTGAGGCTGCAAGAGCATAGTAGCGTTATGTGTCTGAAAATAATTATTGGGCTTTTAGAACTTAGAATAGAAAATAATAAATTGCTGAATTTAATAACAGCTTGGATAAATTTGATATGTTCAACAGCAAATGTGCAAATATAGAATGTTTTATTTTACACTGATAATTATTTTGCAAACAAATAATTTCTGGCGAATTATAACTTTTCTTGTTTTTATTTAGTTGATTAAAATAGTTCTTTTAGGTCTTTGTGCATGTCAAACTCGTTATATTACAAACTAATTTGAATTTTTGTCAACCTCTTCAAATATTGCTGTACCGTCGAAATAGATTGTTCGCAAGAAAGGGAAAATTGAAGGGATTAAATAATTCAGCTTGAGAACACAAGATAAGTTACTTTAAAGAATGGAAAGCACACACACACACACATACACACACACACACACATACATACACACATACACTCACACTCTCTCTCTCACACACACACAAACATAGACACAGTCAAATCTATAAATTAATCTGAGATGAGAACAAAAGAGACTAAAACGACTTCAATTAACTCTAATATTTTCAATTTTTCTGGGGTTACGAGATAAAAATTTGGACACGTTTAGGATTTGTTAAAGCGTTAACGGCGAAAAATGTATTTCATCATTCATTCCAAGTCAGTGATTATCAACATCACTAAATAAATATAGAAGATTATGTATTCGTTGGTATAATACAATGAAATTATTTTGAGCAGTGTTTCCTAAATTGGGTTATGGAGACCACGTTTCGAGGAAAAATAAATCAAGGGTTTCATGAGACAGGATGACTTTTAAAAATAGTTAAAAACATAAAATGTAGAGAGCTTACTACTTTTTCAAAATATTATGTTACTATATGAATTTGTTTTAGAGGTTTAAATTCTCTATAAAGCAATTTTAGTTTAAATAAAATTAAAATGGCGGAGATTATTCGTATAAAGTAATATTGATCTCGAGTTTCGGGTAATAATCATAAATGCTTCCTCCTAGATAAATAAACTTAAGAAATAACAAATTAGAGTACAAATAATGCTGAGTTGCTATCAAAATAGAAGATTAATAGCTAAGCTATTTCTCACACATTTAGTCACGAGGTGTTTCGATGATTTTCCGGCATGTACAGGAGAACACCATCGGTCATGTATTAGTTTTATTCGGACCTCATCAGTAAAATATCGAACATATTTTTAATACTTACATACTCGATATACCTACCACGTATAAGTTAGAATGAAATGAATGTAATGTTTGATTTAATTTGTATATTTTGCTGTGATGTTACTGACAAGGGACTAGAAAAATTCATTATAGCAATAGAATAATTCGCATGGGTTATCAATTATTGCAGTGTTTGATGTCTGATGCTCCACTAAGTCTCTGGAATAAGAAATTAGATATATCTAGTGTAATTTATTTCATTATAAGTGACTTATTAGTGTGACAAGGGAGTTAGTTAGTTGCAGTGCCAGTAGATTTAAACTTCATACATATATAAATGATGGTCCATCTGGTGGAAAATCTTTTTATATTGATAGTGTTGATAATCGTGCCAATGATGATGATGGTGAGAAGGACGACGGTGATGGTCTTGGTAATGGTGATGATGATGATGGAGAAGTATTGTCACTGTGATGTTCATGATAATTAATATCATTTCGTGTCCGTATAGAAATAATTCTACTCTTCTACGCTAGTTTGCAAACTCTTAGTGATGTCATTCAGATCGTGCAAACAACAGGAGGGAATGCAATTACACACACACACACACACACACACACACACACACACACACACACACACACACACACATATACGAGTGTGAGTGTTTGCGTGCGTATGTGAGTGCTGCGTGTGTGTGTATGTGTGTGTATGTAGATATAATCAGGTGATTCATGCTTTGGACAATTCAGCAGTCTCTAGTCTTAGTCAAAGACTTGCCAATTTTTCATTCACTATGAAAATTTTTCTGCAAATTTTCTTACCAATCTACTGAAGCATTTGATCTTTCACATTAATGAGGAAGAGATTTGAGTCTTTCTGCATCAACCTGAAACTAAAATCAAACACTTTCATGATGAGTAAAATGCATGGAAGTATCTAAAGTAATGAACGCGAAAGAATATGTGGCCTTTTTCATCTTTCTTGAACTAAAAAGCTTGCAATCCTTATCAGCAATAAAGCTGAATCTATTACTACGTTTATAACCACTCCAATATAAACCTTTTCTTGTGTAAACAGGTATAATTATAAAAATTATATTCGACTATATTCGGTTTTGACAATGAATATTCAGTCGTGTGATAAAGTGAACAGCCTGAACCAAGGGCTAGCTACTAATGCATTCCACAGACAGGTAGACCCCTAATGCAATCCTCCAGCAGAATGATCGCAGCTTCTGCATAGTTTCTGTCAACACAATTTCATTCACAATGCAAGGTTAACCTGAGGCCAAAGCCACAGACAATTGCCAAATAGGTCAGGCAGTGACAAGGAGGCCAAACACTCATGATTGTGAAGTGAGCGATCTAAATATTTGATCATGCTGCATCCATTGTGTCTATATATAGACACACTCTCAGGCATACATTCATACACACACATACATCCATGTACGAGCATACATATACAAATACGTGTATAACCTTTTTATACAAATAGATATACTCCGGTCTACTGATATTTAAGTTATATATAACTGTGTGATCTTCAGATTTGTTCTTGATATATCATGCATCCAGCTACATGCCACTTCGTTCTGCACTGCTTCATCCTATCAATTTTGTGTCACAGTCTCGACATTACTGTTGTAATTGGCAAAACTATTTTTGTGTGTCAGAAGACAGAACAGAAAGGTCCAAGTTGAACACGGTCAGAAAACTAATTACATAGAATATATTCCTTAGTGGAAGTGTCTACCGTACAAAAATGATAACTTCAATCTTTAGTGATTATAGACTTATGAAAGCCAAAATAAATTCCGGCGGAATATTCTGTACTGAGTTCGGAAGTTTCAAACATAATTTTCAGTTCAGAAAATATAATGATGTTACTAATTGCGACAAGAACGTCATGGCAATCTAACATTCTATCTGCATCAAATACCTTTACAACAGCAATAATGGAAAACAGTATGTTATTTGAGGTGATAGCATTGGCAACACATTGTTTTATAGAGAGCTTGCTTAGAAAGAAACACAGAACTGTATCTGGCAGTGAGGTTACAGCTCAGAAGTCCAATAGACTTTCTCTTTGTTAAAGGAAACCTGGTCACCACCATTTCCGGATCTGCTCTTTCCAGGGTGTTATAGTATATCTTGTCTGTTAGTAGATACTCCACATAAGATTCGGAAGAGATTCCCCTCTTGACATGTAGCACACAGGCCCACCGGCCTGTAGTCACGATTTTACATCACATGAAAACGTCCCTCTGTCTAAGGGCACATTGCTCGAGTATAGAGACGAAAGAATAGGAAACTAGTATAGTACACGTTACATATACTAGCAGAAAGCAACTGGAAATTATTGCTGTATATTTCCCAAGAAATTTCGTGAATCAGCAGTCGTTGTTATCAAGGTAGATGACCATCAACAACTGTAGGAATTTCATAGGAAGAGAGAGAGAGAGAGAGAGAGAGAGAGAGAGAGAGAGAGAGAGAGAGTGTGTGTGTGTGTGTGAGAGAGAGAGAGAGAGAGAGAGAGTGTGTGTGTGAGAGAGAGAGTGTGTGTGTGTGTGTATGTGTGTGTGTGTGTATGTCTGTGTGTGTGTGTGTGTGTGTGTGTGTGTGTGTGTGTGTGTGTGTGTGTGTGTGTGTGTGTGTGTGAGAGAGAGAGAGAGAGAGAGAGATGGTAATAGCAATGAATGCATTAAACAACAATAGCAATAACAAAATCTTCGAAATGTTACCTTAGATATAAAAGAATTATTTCTGATATTTCGAGTAGAATTTGAGAAGAAAATACGCCATGCTTTAGGGAGAACTACATCATACTTGTATCAGTAATAGTTTTCAACACTGACAGAGAAAAGAAATATTTTTGAGAATGATGTTGTCAAATTCACGATCCCCAACTCTTGAATTGTTGTCATTTCATAGAAATCCGAATAATGATGGATGAATTCAACTCCGATGGGACTTGAACTAAAAGTGGAAAGAATCACTTCTAATGGTGCGTTATCGATTTTTGTTATTCAGCACACTTACAACAATAATATGCTTCACTACATATCCGCAAGGTCACAAAGTTAGCGAGCGTGAATAGTCATTAAACAGACCAAAATACGTAGTGAGTATAAATTGTAATGGCACCAAAACCATGAAGAGGAAATCCTAGAATTAAAGGCCATCAATTACTGCAGTTTTAAGGGTTTTGATTCCCAAAGAGAAGCAAAAACTTTAGATTTCTTATGTACACAAAAGGCCTCACATTTGGAGGAGGGCTATAGTCGATTATGTCGACCTCATAAGTTTTCTTGCAATGGCGATGTATGAAATTGGTTTCAGAAGGATTTGAACTCAGAACGTAAAGATCTATAACAAAATATTGCAGGGCATTCTGACCGAGGTCCTAATGATCCTGCAAATACCGCACCCCTTCAATAATAAAAATGATGATGATGATGATAACAACAACAAAAACAACAACAACAACAACAACAACAACAACAACAACAACAGTAATAATAATAATAATAATAATAATAATAATAATAATAATAATAATAATAATAATAATAATAATAATAATAATAATAATAATAATGATAATAATAATAATACACTTAAATGAAAGAAGTTAAAAGAATACTATAGACGAGTTAGATTAATACTGAAAACAGATCTCGATCCGAAAAACAAGATAATAGGTATGAACACTCTAGCCGTCCCAGTTATAAGTTACTGCTACAATATTCTTAACTGGATTCTAAATGAACTAATCAACGTAGACAGGAAAACAAGAAAATTAATGACAGGATTTAGGTTGCATCACCCAAAATCTGACATAGAAAGGTCATATATACAACGCATCGAAGATGTACAGGCCTTCTACAACTAGAAAACTATAACAAAATAACGACCATAGGATCACAGAAATACCTACTTCAGAAGCAAAGAAAACTGATACGAAATATCAAGTCACCGCAATGAATAGTTGGGTAGTTGCTGTGGTTAGATATATTGCGACCATTCTAGATAGACTGAAGAAGAAATATCAAATCTGGATAGAATGTAATGAAAGTTGATAACATTGTACTGACCTTTTCACACTAAAGCAAAATGTAAGTAGGTTGTACATGATGAAAAAGAATGGTACTAAATGTGCCATTAGTGTGGATTACTCTATAAGTAGTAATAGGTGAACGCTTGCAGAATATTTGGTAAAGAGTGACGAAGATTTGCTGCAATATGGAGCTGAAGATAGGTGTAAATGCAGATGGAATGTTTGGTAAGGAAGAGTTTAACTAAAGAGTTGAAGTAAAGAAGACAGATCTTCTGGAAATGAAAATGCATAGTCAGAGTGAGATACACAAAGTATCAAGGATAAAATAACGTCGTGGACATGACATAAACAATGGAATTTGAGACATACTACTGAAAGACTTATAAATGCAGCACAAGATCAAGCCCTCCCTATCAATTCGGTGAAGTGTTACATTTATAAAACTTCTAACACAAAGAAGTGCAGATTCTTTGAAAAGAATGTGTCAAATGTAACGTGCTTGGCAAATAGATGTGAGAAGCTTGCGCTCAAAGAATACAAGCGCCGTCATGACAAAATCTGTTAACATATTCATTGGCTCTTACGAAAATTCCAATACTAACGAACAGGATGTGTCTAGTAAAGTAATGCAGATCATTGATGTATCCATACAAAATGACATGAACATTGCGAGTAAATAGGTTGAAAATGGTCACCAGGTACTCCAAATTGAAGGTGAAGATGGTAAAATTGTTTGGAATGGGAGATGATGGTGCAAAAATGATATTAGTTGTGATCGAGGCATTAAGGTCAATCCTACTGAAGCATCAAAACTTCCTAAAGCAGTTGAAAATATCTTTGTTATACAAAATTCAGCCTTGCTAAGTTCTGCGCACACTCTATGATTTCCATGTTGTGACTTGATAAATGGCTAAATACCCCGTTGCATTTTCCATCCACCATGCGTGGAATTGCATGTCAGTTGCTTGTCCTTAACCAGTTAAACATGTTCCTTAGTAACTTTTAAAATATTTATCTCTGATAACGAAGAGGAGTAGTGGGAAACATGTTTCATTCATCATCCTTAAACAAACCTTATTCGGGGATATTTTGAGCGGGATGGCCTACTCGACCCGCCGAAGAAAATTCTAACTCCTACAACGTTGTGCGCTGTTTATCTTGATATGAGACCACCACGTCACGAACATACGGTTGTGATGCATACGTCTAGTGTAACCATATCAGACGGATGGTCATGCTGGGTATATTGGACTTTGTATACATATGTACCTTAGTGTCATTTTGTTGGCATGCATTGCTCTCTCATTCAATAACAACAACAACAACAACAATGATAATAATAATAATTGCCGTGGTGCAGTACCAGGGAGTGGCTCTCATGGCTTTTGATCTTAACTGATTGGAAGTGTTATCATTTACATTGTTTTGTCTTGATATAAAAGATGGGCTAAGGCAAATATTCTGCTCAATAGCACAGTTGAGCATGTCCCTTAATGGCTGACGATATGTGCATCTCTGATCACGAGCAGAAGTAGTGGGGGAGCATCATAGCCAGACCTTGAGATGAATTCTTTGAGGCTTGAATAATTCACCTCTGAAAACATAGGTGTTTTGTTCATCATCCTAAAAACAAAACTTATTCAGGGACATTTTGAGTGGGGTGGCCTACTCGACCTGACGAACATTTTAACTGGGCCCCCACCTGCAAGGTCATGTGCTGTTTATCTTTATATGAGACCACCATGTCGTGCACATATGGTTGTGATGCATATGGCTAGTGTACCCTTATCGGACGGCTTCGTATATTTTACCCCTGTGTCACTTTGATGGCATGCACTGCTCTCTCACTCAATAATAATAATAATAATAATAATAATAATAATAATAATAATAATAATAACAACAACAACAACAACAACAATAATAATAATAATTATTATTATTATTATAACGCACATTCTGCCTAAAGCACTTTCAATACAGTGAAAATAAGAGCACCAAAACAATCTGCAGTACATACCTAAGGTACACAGAGCTGCCTTATGTAGTGTACTCAAAGCACGTGATTAAAATAAGACTACAACAGCAGCAACAACAACAACAACAACAACAACAACAACAACAACAACAACAATAATAATAATAAAGCTTGGACAAAGCACGGAACTGATACGAACATGAACCAGTAGGAGTTATCGAGCACAATAAATGTAAGATACTTTGAAATCTTACAATCCCTAATCGATGCTCGGAGACCAGACATTGTTGCGGTAGATAAAGAAAAAAATGGAAAACAAGATTATAGACATTGCAATACATGGGGATGTGTGCGTAAGTGACAAAGAAAGAGAAAAGACGGTAAAGTACAGACTACTAAAATACGAAATTGCAAGAATGTGGACTATGAGGAGAGCGTCTGTCATCCCAAGAATTGTCGGGGCTTCGAGTGCCCCGACAACCAAGTTCGAGAAATATGTCAGAAAAATTGCAATTGATATGAGATCAAAGCAGGCCCAAAAAAACTGCTCTGCCGGGGGCAGCTAAGAGATCCCTGTGCATAAAGAGACCCCGTGAAACCTCTAACAACAGGCTGCTGTCCGCTCTCACAGAATCAGTCAGAGTAAACAAGACCGAGTGCTCCGAGAAGTACAGCAACAATAATAATAATAATAATCCTTTCCACTATAGGCACAAAGCCTGAAATTGTCTGGGAGCGGGTTAGACGATTACATCGACCCCAGTGTTTCTCAAGTAATTAATGTATCCATCTGGAAGGGATGACAGGCAAAGTCGACCACGGCAGAAGTTGAACTCAGAAAGTGCAGACGGACTAAATGCCGCTAAGCATTTTGCCCCGCGTGCTAACGACTCTGCCAGATCGCTGGCCGCCTTAAACAATAATAATAACAAGAAATTATTATGTCAAATTGTGTCACAATACCAGGAATTTCATTAAGTTAATTACATTGTCCCTACTGCTCTGCTCATTCGGTTCTTATTTTTATATATTCCAAAATGATGATAGGCAAAGTCGACCGCGGTGGAATGTAAAGACGGAGAAAAATGCCGCTTGTCCAGCTTACTAACTATACTACCTGCCTATAATCTCACTACTACTACTACTACTACTAGCACCACCACCACTGCTACTACTACTACTACTACTACTACTACTACTACTACTACTACTACTAATACTACTACTAGTAGCACCACCACCACTACTACTACTACTACTACTACTACTAGCACCACCACCACCACCACTACTACTACTACTACTACTACTACTACTACTACTAGCACCATCACCACCACCACCACTACTACTACTGCTACTACTACTACTAGCACCACCACCACCACTACTACTACTACTACTACTACTAGCACCATCACCACCACCACCACTACTACTACTACTACTACTACTACTACTACTACTACTACTACTACTACTACTACTACTACTACTACTACTACTACTACTACTACTACAACTACTACTATTACTACTAGCACCACCACCACTACTGCTGCTATTACTGCTACTACTACTACTACTACTACTACTACTACTACTACTACTACTACTACTACTACTACTACTACTAATGATAATGATGATGATTATAGCAGCAGCAAGAACGACAATAATGAAATGATAGCAACAACAGTAGTAGTAGTAGTAGTAGTAGTAGTAGTAGTAGTAGTAGTAGTAGTAGTAGTAGTAGTAGTAGTAGTAGTAGAAGAAGAAGAAGAAGAATGATAATATTATTGTCAGTCAGTAATAATAAGTAACGGCATTAACCTTCATCAAATCTCGACATTCTTTCTACACCAGACTTAATCTGTTACTACACACCACGCAATCCTCTTGGTTTATTTATATTGTCTTATTTCCTTTACACACATCACAATCTTCAGATAATTACTTCTGTTATTCACCTAACGCTTATGTATTTGTGTCTAAGTACCTAATTACATATCTATGATATATGCATAATACCTACATACATGCGTACTTACTTACATACATATGCAAACATACATACATATATTTATAAATGTGTGCATGCGCGTGTGTATGTGTGTCTATGTGTGCGTGCGTGAGTGTGTGTTTGTGTATATATATGTGTGTGCGTGTGTGTATGTATTCACACATATACATACATGCATGTATACATACGTTATTTTGTCTAGATCTGTCTTTCTGAACCCTCTGAATATGGTTGTTGTACAACAGCATCACTTGACTCAGTGTACAGATTGTTTAAATACTAGCCTAAATATCGATGGTTTATATTACAACTCTGTCACAACAAAGACAGTTTGACCTAGAGACTACCTAGATGCACTCTAGAACAAAATTTCGACTCCTGGAACATAGCATTGTTTGATCAGTAATGCCATGTGACTAACAAGAAACATCACCAGAACCAACAGTAAGCAAATCTTTGAGTCTGTAAATATATACAAGTTTTTAAAGTTAGTACAATGAGCGCTTAAAGCAAAAGTTGGATTCACAGCAGCGTTAGAATCTGAACAAAATGCTTGGCGGTATCTGTTTCAGCTGGTTACATTTGATTTTAAATATTTGTAGATCAACTTTATTTTACCGTTTGCCCCTGAGGGATCAAAAAAGTAAATTATCAACATGAAAAGTATTCGGTTTAATCGGCTGCCAACTTGTGACAATATTTTAGTATGGAGAACAAAACTACGCCAGAAGGGACTCATTTTCGGCGCGCAAGATACATTACTAGCAATTTGTAATAGTATTTACTACTGTCAAACATAGCTCATAAAACACGAATCCCATAATTCACTCTTTCACGTACCCACTCACATTACCTTTTTGAGTCATCTTTTACTCAACAACCATAACAAATTTGTCGAGTCAGAGCTTTCCATAACGCCAAGGAATTGTTTCCTTATTGCAATAGAGCTTGGGAACACGAGTGCTTCCCTCAAACCCACACATATCTTCCGTAGCACCATTCAGAAATTTGGGCGTTTGCTTTGGTTTGTTTAATTATCTTATCATTCCTATATAAGCCACCACCAGAAAAGAAAAAAAAGGTGTGGCTGTGTTAATTCTCATTGAGTCATCTCTGAACGATTGCTGCTTTGGGGCAAAAGTCAGTCATACTGTTAGGCATAATACACAAGGAATGATTTATTTACTCCAACAATACATTGCTCCAACATTCATCGACGACGAGCAGTGTAAGTTCAGCACCAGAGTTGAATACTAGTCAGGAATAGGAGCACACTGTACACTGCTGGGAGAAAGAAACATAATTCGGTTGACTTTATTTCCAGTTGTGTGCTCCATCATAATTTCCCTTGTGCATCCGTACTCTACTGAGATTAATGATTAGTGATACAAGCAATATTCATACCAAAAAGCATTCTTTATTATCCCACGTAACACATTTCTTGTTGGAACATCGAATACTGTGTTATTAGCCTTGGGAGCTCCTCTCGTATAGGCGCTTGGTGCATAAATGCACACACATAGCTCGTAGTAGACGAGCGTCTCTGTTATGTGCGCCGGAATACACATATGTGATTTCATTCTATGGGATATCATCAGTGGAAAGTGTTTTGTCACTGAATGCCAGTCAATGCTCGCTGCTACGATATAGAGAATATCAACATCTTTCCAGGCACTTATGTCGCAAATAGCCAGCAGGCTTATTAAAAATTTATTTTCACCGATATAAGCAGTATTAATACACACACACACAAACACACACACACACACACACACACACACACACA
>NC_068981.1:169514464-169515254 GCF_001194135.2 Octopus bimaculoides
AATAACCAAGTTTCATGAACTCATCAATGAAAATCCACTTTCACATATAGAAAAATTAATAATTAAAAGCACAATAAATGAGTTTAATATAGTACAAAGTAAATATCATACGGTAAAGATAATATTATTATTATCTTTATCTTATGATATTTACTTTGTATTATATTATACTCATTTATTGTGCTTTTAATTATTAATTTTTCTATATGTGACAGTGGATTTTCATTGATGAGTTCATGAAACTTGGTTATTTTCCCTAAAACTATATATATATATATATATATATATATATATATATATATGATGATGATGCAATCTCCTTCACGAACATGGAGTGTTCAGTTTTATAGAACAACCAGCATAAATGATTTCTTTATAGTAATGCTCTGTCCAATAAGTTCACTCCCTCCATCAACTTGTACTTGGCTGAACGGATGTACGGTGTGCCACACATCATGTGTCGAAGTGATCGCAGCGCAATATAACGTGAAATGTTTTGCTCAAGAACAAGACGCACTACCTAGTTCGGGAATTGAAACCGTGATTTCGAGATCAGGATTGCCACACCCTAACCACGAAACATTGACCCTCATATATATATATATATATATATATATATATATATGAGGGTCCATGTTAATGTGTATGCGCGTGTATGGATGAGTGTTTATGATATATATATAAGCACTCATGCATACGCACCAATACGCTTATTCACATACACACATACGTGCACGCACACACTCACACATATAAATTTGTACATGCATAAAGATATATATATATATAT
>NC_068981.1:169515379-169516588 GCF_001194135.2 Octopus bimaculoides
GTATATATATATATATATATATATATATATATAGTGTGTTCAAAAAGCCTCTCCGCAGTAAGTATTTAACGGTTTTCGGGCGATTCTTGTATGCTGATCCTTTACTTGCTCCCTAGAAAAAAAAAGTCTGGCGGTGTTAAATCAGGTTGTCTTGGTCGCCACAGCCCCTTCGAAATAATCCGTCCACCGAAGAACTCTTGAAGTAGCGCCATGGTAATGCGCAGGATCAAAGCAATTCACTGCGGATAGACTTTCTGAACACCCTGTATTTGTGAGTACAGCTGTGCATAAATTGATATGTCTATCACTCAGCCGATGTTAGTGTAGTTATTTTTACATTTTCTTTTTACTGGATTTTTGAATTTATGTTTATGTGTACGTGCCTATACGCGTTTGTGCATCGTTGGAGGTGTATATATGTGTCTCTGTGTGCGTGCTTCACGTTGTATGCGCACGAAATGTTCGTTTATTCTATTAAGGCAAATATTACTTATTCGA
The DNA here is from genome assembly GCF_001194135.2 of Octopus bimaculoides. NCBI lineage: Eukaryota > Metazoa > Mollusca > Cephalopoda > Octopoda > Octopodidae > Octopus > Octopus bimaculoides. Next base: position 169,515,878 of record NC_068981.1, read on the forward strand.
ATGTCATCGACTTCTTATACATTTAGGTCAAGGAACCTCGAGCGAATTCGTGTAAGATTAATACATATATATTCGTGTGAGTTTACATGTGCACTTGTCTCTCTTTCTCTCTCGCTCTCTCTCTCTCTATCGCTTACCTCTTTCTCCACACCTCTCTCTCTCTACACACAAACTCGGAAATATGGAAATATGCATGCATAAAAGCACATACGTATATATGTGCTCAGCTACATACATGCATTCATATACATACATGCATGCATACATACATACATACATACATACATACATACATACATACATACATATGTACATATATGTCAAAATGCATGACTTTCATCCTCTCTCTATATATTTATACATATATATCTTAATATGTATATATATATATATATATATATATATATATATACACGTATACATGTGTATAGATATGTTACATATATGTATGCGTGTGTAACTGTATCTGTTTGTACGTATATATATATATATAAAAACGTGTCTATATATATATATTTACGAACACACACATGCGCGCACACACACGTACACACACAGACACACACAACCACGTACACACACATTTCAGTCGCGCATGCACACATTCTCGCATTGAAATATACGTACTCACCCACCAATATACATATACACATATGCTTTTACATTTGCATACGTGTTTTATGGATATGTTATATATATATATATATATAT
>NC_068981.1:169516681-169527741 GCF_001194135.2 Octopus bimaculoides
TACACATTTTGTGTGTCCGTGTGTGTGTAAGTGTGTTTGTGACGCACGTGTTGAGTGGTTGCAGTAAAATAAAATATCCCAGATAGAAAATATAAACTCACCTGTTGCTTGATCATTATGATTCAACAAGGGTTTTGTTTCTCTTATAACATACTGGCCCACTATAGTTAATCAAGAAATGCTTTCGTAAGAATTCATCCAACAAATAAGAGAAGAATTATACGTCGGTAGTTTGCACAATGTATACAATCTCCTACTCTGAATATTATTGTTAGAACGATATGACTGGTTTCAAATATGCAGGTACCTTGCCCTATTTCTACAAACATAGGAAGAGGTTATGAATCTTAGCGTAGAGGATATAACTTCCATATTTGTTAAGTTCCAGAGGCTTATATTTTATCGGTCACAGCATTTGAATAAATATTGCAAATAATTTTTCCTGGCGATCTAATGATCTGCCAATCTCCATGTTCAATTGTTAGAATACATAACAATTCATTCTGGTAATTATATTCAGCAATGTATTTTCAGTAGCATGGATACTCCATTGTTTCTTGCTAATGCGAAAAATAAAATGTCTTTAATATTTCGTGTTAGATATGTGTGGTTGAAAGGGATTTCCGATTCTCCAAATGGTATTATCAAAATAAAAAGGACCCTCTACGCATTTGCTCAACTCACTAGAAATTGTAACCAAGTCTCCCGAATGTAGCACTCTTCCGTTGTCTTGTCTAATCCAACCAATTTTAAGAGATCAAAAAGCTGGAAAGTTAAATTTAAACGACATCGATAATAAGCGTGGTCGCTCACTACTGGTCTGTGGTTAAACAGAAATAAATTACAAGACAGGCAACATAAAAATGAAATTCATATGAATATAGAAAGTAAGTCACGGACAGATTTAATTGGGAACTTGCATCTAACGTACGGAGATCATCTGCTAGATGAGACGGTCGAGGCTATAGTCTTTTAATCTTAGGCGGAAAGAGAGTTGGTGAGGTTTATGAAATATTATACCTGCGTGCACTACTGATAAAGTAGTAATAATATAATGGTTTGATTCAGTCAACTATAACACTTTAATACAAAGATGATGTCTTGTGAAAAATTAGTATTTATAAGCATAAAACTGGTATCATCTAACATCTTGACATTTATGTTCTAAAACAATGTAAGCACTTTTTGTTCCACTGTTATTTTCTACATAACATCGTATCTAATTTCGAACGAATATTAGTATGCATAAGGGGGTATGTTGAAATATTTTTATTTTCTGTCTTGCTGTGTAAGCATGAAGTGTGAGTTATGTTTTGTGGGATTATAAAAACAGGAGATATGACTTTCATAACTTTGGCACAGACGATAGCGTCATAACTAAAATTAAATAGCTGCAAAGGATAATTGAAACTTCACTGAAAGAGCCTCACCCCACGTAGATAGAATCTGACTCTACTATGCATGTCATTTTTCAATTATATTTTATTATATTTTCCAGTACTCACAGTATGGAAAATGATGATAAAATCTAGTTGGCAGGTTTGAACTCAGAGCTATAAATGTTATATGTATGAATTACACGAATTGCCAAATGCTTTGAAATCTAATACTTAAGTGCCAGTTTTGCTGAGCTAAAAACACCTATATGATCGACAATCGTTGCATTCTAATTCTCATATCGTATCCTGTGAAGCGAAATATAAAAATAGAAAGAAAATCCGGAAAAGCAAACAACATACACCTAAAGACTAAAAAGGTATCGTGACGTAGTTTATAACATTATCTCATTGACATACCGGTTTCAAATTATGGCACTAGGCCATCTATTTTTGAGCAGGGGCAAAAGGCCAGCTATTTTGGAGCAGAGGCAGAAAGCCAGCTATTTCGGGGAAGAAGTACAAGGCCAGATATTTAGCGAGATTTGAACTCAGAATATAATGTGCCTGAACAAATACCGGAAGGCATATTTTACAAAGCTGTCGCTGCTGCTGTTGCTGCAGCTGTACAACTATTACTACTAGTATTCCTGACTTATACCAGCAGATTGAGTTATTCAATTGCATCAATTCCAATACTACAATGCTGTGTTATTGCATCGAACACTGTGGGATGAAAGGTAACTTCGCAACGGGGCTAATTTGAATTCTGAATCTAATGAGTCGGAAAAAATACGCTAAGCATTTTGTCCTACGCTCTGATGGTTGTGACAGTTCGCCAGCAATTTTGAGGGGAAAGGGAATAAGCGACACTATCAATCTTTATACTTGATTGATACTTTATCGATTGCTGATGGATGAAGAGCAAAGTTGACCTCACTGGGACAAATAAGGAAGGCAATTTTTCTGATGCTTTGAAATTTTAACAAGCTCATGGTCTTGAATATTAATTATTATATTTCCAAGGCCAATAAGTTTGAGGTGAAGTGTTATTCGATTTTATCGATCTCAATGCTCCACTTGTACGTATTTTGCCGACTCCGAAAACAAACGTTAATCATTTTCCAGATCGCTACAATAATAATAATGGTTTCCAATTATGGCACAAAGGCCAGCAATTTCGGGATAGGGATTTAGCCTATTACATAGACCTTCGTACTCAAGTCATGCTTATATTATCGACTGCAACAGATCGAAAGACAAAACAGACATCAGCCGAATTTGATCTCAGATCATGAGGCCGGGAAAAATACGGCTAAGCACTGTGTTGGGTGTACTAATGATTATGTTACATTCGAGCCTTTTGTTTGGTGGTGGGCAGTTGAAGTCTATAGAAGTATAGTAATGTACTAATTTGGTACCGTCTACAATTCTTTTATAATTTGAAGGCTTTCCTCAAGTTTTCCATCGTAATTTGAGGTAGACCATATGATGTACGTAAAAATAGTTGCTTTATATGTACTTTTAGTGTGTTACAGATCGGATTTTTAATGTGACAACAAGGTAGGTTACGCGCATTCTTATTTCGATAAAGTAAATTTTAAGAATAAATGTGTTCTTAAGTTATAAATGCTCCTAATTTTATAGACTCATTTACATACATGTATTTGAATTATATTCCCGTTCTATTAGGCCTTCAGAATATATTGGGACTAACTAGCACCATCTCCCATGAACATATCTTTTGTCTTGTCTTAATATAAATTTTTTTTGTTAAATTGTTTCATCTAGACTAAATTTTAATATTGTTAATTCAACATAAATATTTATAAATTTATTTAATTTAAAGTTCTTTTGTCATAATACAAAACATTGCAAGCAGTTCTCTTTGAATATACATAGAGAAAAAATTTAGCCCTTACTGTATGATTAGCATTATTGTTTTTATATTTTCTGAATGTTCTCCTAATCTACTTTCATTCTAATTCCTGTGTAGTAGAATTCTGTAATTTAATATAATCTCTTAGACGTCTGGAGTCTCAGCAACTTAGCATAATCACGTTTCACATCACGCTTTTAAAATGACACAACTTTTAGCTTAAGTAAATTTTTCAACTCATAATTTCATTTATGCTATTTACCATCACAAGTTACTTATTTTCCTGAGTCTCAAATTCTATCTTCAGAATTAACGCTTATGTTAGTATATTCTTTATATTTTGTAGCATTTGCTACTTCACTTCCCGTTGAATCTAAGGTAGTTCTCTCTTTGTAGCTTTCTCATTAACCCTGCACATACATGCTTATTTCTTCAGATAAGGAAATTAATAGACCTATTTGAGAATAAAACTATCCTTTAATTATAAATATATGCGCGTGTGTGCTTGTGTGTCTGTGTATATATATGAAATATATATATGTGTGCATACTCACGCACTTGTATACATAGGGCGATATATAGGGCGTATATATAGGGCGATTAGTATTAGCATAAGCAAGCTCTTTTCAGTTTAGCATTTCCTTATCCATATATTCCATCTACAATCACTTCACCACATCAGTTTTCCATGTACACGCTGCATTGATTCAATTACTACTTCCCAGTAACGTTTTAGAGCTACGGCTCAAGTTTTCCAGCTTAGCTCATCTGAAAACAGCTACCAATCTCGGGAGTTGAACTAGATATGACCGGAAAATCAAGCTTTATAAACGTTTTATAGCGCCATTATTTACTAATATCAGATTCGTAAAACATATATATATATATACATACCGATAAATAAAGAGAAGTACATGCATTATATACGCAAATACTCACACACATACACGCACATAAACGCATTCCATGACCTCAGAACCACATTTGCCGAGAGACACAATCCACCCCACTTATAGATGATGGGATTGAACGTGCCAAGAAAATAGACATAACAACACTCCTCATCTAAAAATACTACCATGCGTATCGACATACAATCATAGAAACAATGACCATTATTCAAAATCTACCAATGCTCACTGGGGATTCAAAGATGAGCTACATTCTACAAAAGCACAAATTTATCAAGTGTAAAGAAACAAGTACATCCCTAAAAAGAATACTGACAAATGCGAAGCTGTACCTAACAACAACAAAACCAATAGTTAAATAATGCAGCCGTCCATATTGGAGAACATGCCTCAAGCTACTGGAAGGTTTGGAATTCCACTTCAAACAAGGACAGACATTCACAATTAAGACCAATTTCATTTGTGCATTCGAAAAATTTATTAATGTGATAAGTAGTCCAGGTTGTGGACTCAAATATATAGGCTAACCAAGGAGGTCCCTTAGACGGAGAACTACACTGCATAAAGAACAGGTCCGTTTCCCAAGGTGGAGATGAATAGCATAAAGCGAACTCATAGAGAGATATGCAGGGTGTCACCAGCGAAACTTCACGGTTTGCAATTCCACATTTTTGTCGATAGTAAACTGTATCGAACATGAAATAGTTGTTCAGTAGGATGAATTTGAGAGTTGCGATTATGAATCTGTGGTTGATACGTCCTGAGATCTCTTGTGGGTATTTTTCTAGCTAGGTGATCGCCGACGAAGGCTTAACTAGTCAGTGTCAACAACAGTTTTTTTGGGACTGATAAATTTGTACTCTACAAAAGTATAGACTAAACTGAGTAGGATAATTTTTAAAACTATGCCTGAATATAAAAGCAAAGACACACACACACACACACACACACACACACACACACACACATATATATATATATAGTAGCGTTCAATTGATTTGAACTTACATTTCTAAATTATTACCATGGTCTAATTCTGTGGGGAAAGAATGGCTATAAGAGGAATTCAGGTGATCAGATATGGAGATAATACTGCAAGTAAGTAGATAAACTGCTTGGGCTAGTTCTAGAAATATTCGTACATATATACACATAAATAGAGAAAAAAAAAGACTGAAAATTTTCAGATAATGAATATATTCATGCATAAATATATAGATATTTATATTATATATATCCTTTTCTACTCTAAGCACAAGTGCCGAAACGTTTGGGGAGGCGGTGGGGGGCTAATCGATTAGATCGACCCAGTACGCAACTGGTACTTAATCCGAAAAGATGAAAGGATGAAAGACAAAGTCGACCTCGGTGGAGATATTTTTTATATATTGACAGAAGAAAAGGTAAAAAATGAAAGGGATAAGATATGATGTTCCAGGTTGAACAGCTGTTTCTGTGGGCTCGGAATTATGTCATAAAGTTGATTGATGTATTTCGCAACCTGTTGTGGAAACATAGACGTTAGGTAGATCCAATCCTCGTCTTCAGCGTGGAGAAATATGTATTTAACTCAAGCGATTTTATTTCTTTATATGCACCATTACCTCTCTCTCATTCTCTCTCTCTCATTCTCTCTCTCTCTCTTCACACACACACACACACACACACACACACACACACACACACACACACACACACACACACACACACAAACACACACACATACAGACACGCGCGCGCGTGCACACACTAAACGTTTTCGTTCCACTAAATGTTGCAAGATTTTCATGCACACCAGCCAATAGGAAAAAAGATTTAAGAAGTGGTACAGAACCCGAAAGTTTGTGGCTGAATATGATTTTAACTTTCCGCTATAATTTTTTAAGATGCATCACCTGCATTACTTAACGGATTAAAATATCTAATGAGGTAAATTTGGTTTCCATTTTATTTATTTTTATAAATATAATGCATTTGCATTTGAAAATAAATATTGATGTCCACGAAAATCTTAAATTATATTTTGCTCATCGTTGTTATTGATTTTAATTCTGTGCCCGTAACAAACAAGATATTAAGATTTTACGACTGCAATTGCATAAAATTGCAGATTAATTTTGCCTTGATTTGAAAATTATTTTAAAATCACGAACTAATCTTCCACTTTCTATATCTGGGTCATATCGTGTCTTTTGTACGCTAGTAGTAAGCTTATTGCCAAGTAACCTTGACAATAAGAAATATGTAGTAAATTAAATATTTCTTTTAGCCTTTGTTACCTTCCTGCTCACTTAAGTATTGGTGTTGCACATATTGTTTTTTTCCTTGATAGACGTTGTTATACTTTTTATGTTCTTTTACTGTTGCTGGTTAGCACTCGAGTTTCCCAGACTCACCAAACAGGATTTCTTGAGACCGTGTGTTCAGAAACAACTCACTTGTATTTCTATCGGCATAGGCGACGTGAATGTTTCTCGTTGGTTCATATTTCCATGTTTCGCCCTTATTATTTTTATTTGTATGTATATGAGAGTATTCCTTAAGTAAATCATTTCTAAAGAAGCACATTTTACTTGATTAATAACAATCTAGCGAAAATTCCACGGTTTAAGTCAGTATTTAAAAAAAAACATTATGTTAATAAGGCGGTGCTCCAGCATGGCCGCAGTCAAATGACTGAAACAAGTAAAAGAGTAAAAGAGTAATAGATTAAACTGAAGTAAGGATTTTTTAAAAACTTCTTTTGAAATCTTGCTGTTTACTCAAAATCATACTTTTAAATATAATTGAAATGAACTTAGAGGGTATTGCTTATTTCATATGTTTGCTTGATATGGTGATTTATAGCTTAAGGAAATAATGATAAATTCAAAAGAAAAAAAGCTTATTCACCCCCCCCCCCCCCCCCCCACACACACACACTGTCTCTTATACAAACTACACATGCTGTCCGACATCCACCAAGGCTCTGTCTAAGTTTTACCAATTGAGATAATTTTCATTTCTTTACATTTCAGTAAACCAACCTGCTTACTTCTGTGACAATATACTCCTGTACCTGCGTATATATCTATATACCTGTAGCCTCAACTATGCACATATCTATCCACCTATCTATCTGTCTGTCTGATTAACTATCATATCTAGTTGCCCTTCTGTTGATGTATGTACGTACACTCTCATAATACAGATAAGTACTGAAACCTAATAACAAAAGATAAAGAAAAATAATAATGGTGATGATCCAGCATAGCCATAACACTTTGGGCCGGAACATGCAAATGATAAATGAATTATATAAACAGCTGTTTGCTAAAGTTATTTCCCTTTAATTTTACTCCATATCGATTAACGTATGATTTTAGTGATCTTCATGACATTGATTCTTTATATTAAACATAAGCATTATGCTTCCGATTTGAACACATAAATGCAGAATATTATAGACGTCCCTCTCTCTCTCTCTTTCTTTCTCTCTCTCTCTTTCTTTCTCTCTCTCTCTTTCTTTCTCTCTCTCTCTCTCTATCGATCTATTTATCTATATCTCTCTCTCAGTCCATGTCTGTCCCTCCCTCAGTCTCTGTCTGTCTCTTAGTCGCTCACTCTCTCAGCCTCTCTTTTGTGCTTACTCTTTCTATTTTTCCCTGACTCCGCTATTTCCGTTTCTCTATTTGTCTCTTTCTTCTCCATTAGTCTATATGTCTGTCTCCATTCGAGTTATTACGTCCCTTGGCGTAACATATAGACAAAACTGAGATATGGCAGTAAGAACGAGAAAAATGTAATATTTTGCACATGTTGGTATTTCTATAAGAAGCAAAATCATTCTCCCATTTCCTTTCACATCTGTGTTATCTGGTTGTATTTCAACTAATCTAAAAAAATGCCAAATGTTTTTGACTTATAATTTTCTATTGATTTCGAAATATTTTCATAAAATATCAAATTTTTTTGTGTGCTTAAATCACGAGGAAATCATTCCACTATTATTATAATTATTTTTCAATTTTTTTAAAGCCCAAAATATAGAAAACATTGTTCTCTCATTCGTTTCGGATAACTGTTAGATCTGGTATTTCTATATTACTCCATTTTTATTTTCGTGTGCATATTTTCCACGCTGAGCCAATTCAAAATTACACACAAATACAAGCACACTAACACACACACACACACACACACACACACACACACACATATATATATATATATGAATTTTAGAATATTATATATATATGTATATATATATATATATATATATATATATATATATATATTTATGTATGTGTGCATGTGTGTGTATGTATTTATATAAATATATAATAATACTAACAATAACAACAACAACAGGAATAATAGTAGTAGTAGTAGTAGTAGTAGAAGTAGTAGCAGTAAATAATAATAATAAGAATAATAATGGTATCAAATTTTGCCACAAGGGCAGCCATTTTGGGCGATGGGTTGAGTCGATTACCAGTGTTCAACTAGTAGTTGTTTTATCGACCCCGAAAGGATGACAAGTAAATTCAACCTCCACGAAATTTGAACTTAGAACTATAGCAACGGGAGAATTACTGGTAAGCATTTTGACCGATGCGCTAACGATTCTGCCAGCTCACCGACTTAACAATAATAATATTAATAATACACTATGACTATCGATAAATATAATGTGAATTAGTAATTTTATTTTTTGCAAGGCTAATTATATAAAATTTGCTGAAGCATATCTATATTTTTCCGTATGTATGGATGAATTTTTCCGTATGTAAATACACGTATATATGTATATACATGTGCATATACGTGTGTGTGTGTGTGTATATGTATATATATACGTGAGACGTGTGTGTGCGTGTGTGTGTATGTGAGAGAGAGAGAGAGAGAGAGAGAGAGAGAGGGTGCGCGTGCGGTGTGTATCTTTGTATGCATAAGAAAGTGCAAGATTGACGAATCAATGGTTGGTACTTCCTCACTTGTGTGTGTGTGTGTGTGTGTGTGTGTGTGTGTGTGTGTGTGTCTCTCTCTGTGTTTGTCTGTCTTTCTGCCTGTCTGACTATCTGTGTGTCTGTCTGTCTGACTGAGCGTTTAATCTGTATATGAACTAAAACATACCTACCTATGTATATATTGTTGGTTTCGTTCTATGAATATGCATACGTATGATTGGCGAACGTATACTAAAGTTTGCTTATTGTGTTACGTATGTGCTTGTGTAAATGGCGACCTTATCAAATATGGAATCTCTCTTGGTATGTCACTATGACTATAATTACTTCTAACTTTTCTCTTGAGCCCCATTTAACCTGATGTTAACATCCCATTATTCATGTTCTGCTTGTTATCTTTGACGGTTCAAACCCTCCTTTTATTCGATATTTCTTCTGTTTCTTCTGTATCTTTGATTCGTTATGTTTCTATATACGGTGATTTATCGAGATTCAATTCCCTGTCAGAAACACCCGATCCAGATAGATCACTCATACATACCTGACAAGCTAAAATAACTACTCCCTCTCCAGTATTATAAACTGTCACCTATTTGATTAAAAACAGCTTAACTGAATTGATCTAATGGAATTTGATAATTTTCAACACTAGCTGCTCGAAGCTACATCCCGAATGCTAATTGAAAATGTTTATTCCATATCATGCTTATCAATATTTCATAATATTAGAGTTATTTGGAATAATTGGTTGTTGCGTTTTGCTGATGATTGTGTAAATGTGGAATGATATTAGCTATATATTGCGGCCTTGTGCTTAGTCGCTGCATTCACGTCACAATGAAAATTTGATTTTTGAACACATTTTATTTACATATGAATATATTTATTCCTTCTGTCTATTTGATGCTTTTAACATTCTGTTAAGAGAGAGAAAAGAGGAGGGTGCAAACTCAATTGAAAATGAAGAAACATTACAGATATTTAAACGAATCGTAGATATCATGAAACCTGTCATAAACTAGGAAGTTACTGTCTTCAAGTGAAAGGAAACAAGTTAGGATAAAGTTAATACATCCCTGCACGATCATGATTCGTGGCAACAGCAGCTAAAATAATGGTAGCAGAATAAACGACTGAAATTCAGATTTAGAGAGCTAAAGATTCAGCGCTGAATGTCGTTTGACTAGAGATTAGAATAAACTGGTTTGGGAAACGAGTAAACGTGGATAAATATGAACGTTTAGATGACAGAGTTGACTTGCTGACGGGCCATTTGATCAAAATGTGAATAGAACTTGCATGAAACCAAGAGAAAACGAAAGAAAGATAATAAAATCATAACAATGGTTTCAAGACATCAAACGTAGAGAAGAGAGAAAAGACAATTTCAGTGAATTGTCAGAATGAGATTCCTCAAATCAAGCCTGTTCATTCGCATATTACATTGCATTCGCGTGCACACCGGCATTTCTATAGCTACAAGACAACAGAGAATTGTGGGACAATAACAATAAAGAAGATAATTCTGATGTATATGATCTTAAAATCAGTTTTCTAATTCCCATACTGTATATTGCTCAATTATTGCAGCAGCTGCTGTTGTAACAGCTGTCGCTGCGGCCTTCAGTTAACCAACTGCTTTATTCGAAATTAAGATGATGGAAAAGGAAAGAAACAATACACACGTAAATATTGCTCTATTATATAAGATCGTTCGTAAATATATGTATATTTTAAATTATATATCAAAGGCGGTTGGCTTGTGTAATTCTCTGCACGATACACAACATGAAAATAGAATAATCCTCTGAGAAATAGTCCTCTCAGTGGACGCAAAAACATAATCGCTAACGAATATATTGGGAGCAAGTCTTTCTGAAATCAATTTCTTTCTCTCTCTCTCCCCCTCTCTCGCTATTATATCTATATATATATATATATATAT
>NC_068981.1:169532050-169533326 GCF_001194135.2 Octopus bimaculoides
TGCAGACCTCCTTTGGGTCTTTTTATTATCACTACGACACACATAGTCCCCAGTTGGTAACATTGATTTCAAGGCCCTCCTAGATGAGAGACTGGCATTCCACTTAATGTCTATGTTCCATGCTGGCATGGATTGGAGAGTTATTAATGTAGAAATATGGTATCGTAGCTACTAACAGTTGAGGGTTGCGTAGTCTAGACAGCGTTTTTAGATTTCATTATTCTCTTTAACCCGGGCAAAGCCGGGTATTTCTGCTAGTATATATATATATATATATATATATATATATATATATACACACACATACGTATATATGCACATTCATACACACACGTGCACACGCGCGCGCACACACACCTTTTGCTGGAACATGTACAAAATAACTAAAAATAAGTTGCCATCATTATTAACCGATTAAGAGCTGAGATCAGTTGACCTTAATCTGTATCTACTTTCCCATTCTCTTTATCTCTCCTTCACATCTTCCGCATCCACTCACTGCAGCCTTTATCAAATCTACCCACTACATTTCTCAAAACTATTGGTTATAACGAGTATGATTAGAAGCGTTAAAAATTGATGTGTGCAAATATATACTTGTTACTATGCAAATATGCTCGGGACATATTAGAAGCGGCAAGAAAACCATTCACTATAAGAATTGTCACTGTCGGCAAATGAGTGTAAATACAACAAGTCAGTTCCGAGTTCCACTTAACCAGATCGATGGAGGCATGCATATCGGAGTAGTTATCTTCTCTTCAGCATCGGACTTTGGAAATAGAAGCGCTACAAACGAACATCGAGGGACCCGGTTTTGCTTATTCAAATCCGTACTTTATTACGGTCGCGCAACCAATCCCAGTACATTTACTAGAATACCATGAAAGACATCTGGTTCCTCCTTGTCAGTTAGTACGATCTCTCTTTCCACTATTTGATGCTAAAGACGAAATAACTACTCCTGCAATATGGGAAGACGTTTTCCGAGCGTATTTGCGTACAGAAAGAAGTTTTCTCTGTGAAAAAATATTGTGAATGGCTTACTTACAGCTTCTAATATGTCCTAAGTATATTTGAAATTGCAACAGGTATATACTAATTCAGGTGTCCTGCTGTGTTTGGTACGATTGTTCAATGAGTAACTGGTGTACTGCGTTGGCTTCCAAAGATTCAGCGCGTTAGTCTAAGTGTGGCCCGACAAAAGAACAGCATTGTCATTCTGTACTGGTTTTAGATTACGTGTTTCGAAAAACACATTTTTCGAACCTATATA
>NC_068981.1:169534527-169538648 GCF_001194135.2 Octopus bimaculoides
ATATATATATAGAGAGAGAGAGAGAGAGAGAGAGAGAGAGAGAAAGAGAGAGATAAAGAGAAAGAGAGAGAGGTAATGGTGTCAATAAAGCCCAAAGGTATCAGGTAATGCTGAGTAAGAGCTATGTACAGACTATAGTTAAGCTCTAGGTTCCGTGATTATGCGAATGAGGAGTCCAACGTAGGTCATATATCAGCATGCGTATATGTAAAAAAAATTAACAGAATGAGATAAAAATCCATGGCCGTGAAAGATTTCAGAACATTTATAAATAGGTCTTACAACTGTTTCCAGGATATTTTATACATCCCTTCATCGGAGAGGGTGTGAGAAAATGGTCAAGTAATAGTTATTCCAGATAAATTTTATATGTCACAAGGCCTGAGAAGCTGAATTGCTGGGGTTATGGACTGGAAATTGTGGTCGAAGCCAGCCAAGAAGAATTAAATGCGATAACGGAAGAAATACTTTTACCGGAAGATAAGAAATTAACAGTGGTAGTGTAGGGTCGTCTACCCACCTGCTACCACTGCGGTGTGAAGGAGTACATGAAAGCAAAGTGCTCCGAGCTAAATAATGGAACAAATTAAAACCAGCATGAACCAGAGAGAAGTACCGAATCAACAGCCCCAATCATGGAAGAAAATACGGACGACACAAACGAAGAGGGATTCATTGAAGTTCCAAAAAGAAAGAGAGATGTGGCTTCAGCTAAAAATAGTAATTAATCTTTTTTCCAAATGGCACCGTACCGTCTTATATAGTATTGTGATTTGAAAATATTACCCCAAATCGGACAGGTTGATTATGTCTGCCAAAGCTGAAACGTAGTTGTTAATACGTTAAGACATTAAGACTGGCATGTGGTTAAATAACAACAACTAAACAACACCTTGAGTGTCACATGAAACCTCCATTCACTATCAATTTTGATAATTCGTGAGAAATATGAATAGCTGTAGTTATATGTTATGCTCTTGATTCCCTAACAAATTTTAATACTGAACAATATCGGTTTTTTGAAGCGATCGTATACAGAATACATAATCTATACCCAATTCAACAGAGCAACAAGTTTGTAGAGAGGGAACACGTTTAAATGGAATTATGTTGCAGGAAATAATTTCGCATTACAAGATCCTAGAAAATTTTTATTGAACGCCTACGCAGGTAATCTTGAGTCAACCCCATATAGACATTCAGAACGTCTTGCAAATATTTTACTACCATTATTCAATTTGATTTGAGGTGCATTTCTCCTGAGAGGAAACATTTTCCAACATTTATCTTAAAACAGGGAACTATTAGGATTAGATTCAACTCCCCCTTTCTTAATCTTCGATCAATAAACAATGTTATAAACTCAATAAAAGGTAAATCTGGACAAGTGATCGGCCACTATCCAGAGCAAAAGTGATCGCGCTATAAATGTGATAATATCCACCCGAAGAAAGATATCAATCAAATAGCAAGATCCAAGGACGTATCTGAATTTGAATTACACTTGATTATGCAGATCTAGGAAATCTTACTCAAATATTCTGCATGCCTAAACAATCAAGTATAAGATAATGGATAGTTGATTGATGCTTACTAACTTCAGGGGTTATTCTAAACCTTTCAAGATTCAGGAGACGAAATCTCACTCATCCTTATTCATAAAAGCATACACAAACACACATCAAAATCGACGTATGCACACACGCATAACAACGCCACATGGACAGCACAGAAACACTTTACATATTGATGTACAAAAGCACATGCATGCAGGAAAAACAAAATCAAAGCAAATCACAGAAAAATGAAAGAATGAAAATACATTAAAATAATAAACAATGTATTATACAATGATACATAAAATATATGAATTTGCGCATTAAAGAAGCTTAAAGACATGGAGGAATCTCTTTACCGTCCACGTTCCTTGTCAATTTATGTAGCAAGAGTGAATTGGAAAAAATGTAATAAAACAACAAACCAACGAATTCTTTGAGATAAGGAATCCTTTCATGGTAATAAAGATGGCGTTATTGTTGTTGTTGATGGTGATGATGATGGTGATGATAATGATTATAATGATGATGATGATGACGACGATGATGAAGATAATAATAATGGGGATGAATAATAATGATGATAATAAATAATTGTTTCTGTATTAACCAGAAAAAGGCACACGCATACATATAGAAACATCGTGGTTATAATATATAAGAGGCTCGGCAAAGGTAAATAGTAACGGACTGTTGTGAGAGTAGGGCGTAGGTGGTTATATAATAAGAGGTCAAAATTAGATATAAAAAAAGACGTAGCATAAGTACAATTTTATACGAAAATATAATTACAGCGAGGTATATAACACCATATGATAAAACATGCAACACATTCAACCACCAAGTAATAAGACACATTATAAGTTGGAACAAGGCACCCAAACACTTTCTACTCGCATCAGTCTAAACATCGAGCATTGGTGTAGCAAATGCGCCTGATGAAACGACTTGGGCACTGGAACATAAGACAATTTCAATGTACTCGAATTCAGATTCTTTGAAATTCATATATCATCAATCTTACTGCCGCATATGTGTATCTGTGCTCAAAGTATTTGGGTACAAAATTAACGGTGTCTGAGAGGCTCACAAATTCAGCTTGTTGCCTCGGTTATAATAAACAAACAGATAGTGTTATAGGCTCCATCGAATTCAAATGCGAGTATTCCTCTCCTTGCGTTAGATAACCAGCAAAATAACCAGCAAAATAAGCTGAGAGTTTTCATCAAATAATAATAATAATAATAATAATAATAATAATAATAATAATAATAATCCTTTCTACTATATACACAAAACCAGGAATTTTGGGGGAAGGGGTTAAGTCGATTACATCGATCCCAGTACTCAACTGGTACTTAATTTGTTGACTCGGAAGGATGAAAGGAAAAGTCGACCTCGAATAATAATAAAAATTTCTCAGGCGGAAATCAAATTCAAAGTTAACCTTGGTGGGATTTGAATTCAGAATATAAAGTGCCAGAAGAAATACAGCAAAGCATTTTATCCTGAAATGCTCTGAAGATTCTGCTAGCTATTAATTGTTTCTCAAATGGCCAAAACAAATAACGCAATTGATTTTGTTCGACACTCTAACGGTTATGTAGTGATTTCCACGGACCCGGAATCCCGAAGAGCAAATTTGAACTCAAGTGAAAGGGAAACCTTTAAATAGAGCAAGTCTCTTTGTTCGAGGCGCTAACGATACTGCCTTATATTTCTCTGCACAATGGCAGAAATCTTGGAGAGAGTTTAGTCAATTATATTCGGCACTAGTACGGATCTGCCACATTATTTTATCGACCCCGAAAGGTGAAAGGCAAGGTTCACCTCGGCGAGACAGTAAGTCAGAAGGTAAAGAGTCTGCGGAAATACTGCAAGGCATTTTGCCCGATGTTCTAACACTTACCATCCCACTTCCATTGAATTTCTTTCTCCATAATAATATCACTGCTCTTACTGACAACAACGATAACAACCACTATGACAATACTAATAATATTTTTTCCGAGGACGACGTCAGAAGCGAAGCCGTTAATAATAGGAATAAAATTTCCATAAACAAAAAAAAAGAAAACAAAAATAATAGTAGTGAAATATCATCAAACTGAAAGAGAAACATGATAAATATAAATTCCAGACTAAATAGCGATATTTTATGTTGCCTAGGAAAGCTTAGCGTGCCAAATACACGTAAGATTTGTGTTCATGCAGATCTTGAATACATACCTTCGTTTCGTTATATTCTATTCGCTGTCTTTATCTTCACTACCTCCTTCGATCTCCTATATATTTTACTTTTCCACCCTCCACAGTTTCTCTTCTTTTAACTCTTTGTCTCTACTCAAGTCATCCATCTATCTATCTGTCGGCTTCTCTTTCTTTGGGAATATATTTAATATATTTGTCCTATGAGATGCATAATATGTAGTGATATATAAATACATATCTTCAGTCAGTGGAGGAATTTTTTCTTCATATCTGACATTTCAAAGGCAGGCGAGTGTTTGTGCGTGTATTAACACACACGTATGTATGTATATATATATATATATATATATATAT
>NC_068981.1:169538658-169544880 GCF_001194135.2 Octopus bimaculoides
ATATATATATATATATATATATATATATATAGCGTACATATATACATATTCATCGGTGTGTGTGCGTCTGTATACATCTAGATACATATATTTGTGTGTGGTGTGTAATAAAGTTATACACATAGATGTAACTGTGCATGGTGTGTGTGTGTGTGTGTGTGTGTGTGTGTGTGTGTGTTTGTGTGTGTGTGCGTGTGTGTGCGTGTGTCTGTACGTGTGTGCACGTGTGTGCGTATGCTTTAACAAAAATAATTTACATATGTGAAATATATAAACATATCGAGTGATGGTCTGATCTATGTTATATCTAAGTTATATTTTTCTCTATCATTTTCATTTTGATATATATGTGACTTTTTTTTATATAAATTGACACATACGCTCACTTCACACACAAACACAGACACACACACACACACACACACACACACAAACACACTGACACGCACACTCGAATACGTAAATAAACAAACCTATAATACATGTTTTATAGTTCTAATAACACCCTTAGCATATTGAATTCAATAAAAAATTATATATATATGTATATATGCATGTATATTTATGTATATATATATATATATATATATATATATATATGTATATATGTGTGTATGCATATGTATATATATATATATATATATATATATATATATATATATAGGGAGTAACACATTCTTGTTTTTGTTTTACCGTCTGAGTTTACAGCATGATGCAGTCAGTTTTTAATGTTTTCCCTTCCCTCTCGTCCTCCTCCCTACTTCGCTTACTCCCTTTCTTCTCTTTTATTTTTTTAAAATAAAGGTTTTTCTAAAACAACAACAAAAACAAAAACATTTTCTCCCCAGTCTTAAAGCTATTGAAGTGATATATTCTACATCCTTCTCGTCATTTCACATGTGTGTGATTTATCTTGTACAGAGATTATTCCCTCCTCTCTTATATTTCGATAACAATCTGCGAAAGAAATAATAGCACATTTTTATTGTCCTTATTATTATTATCATTATCATCATTATTATTATTATTATTATTATTATTATTATTATTATTATTATTATTATTATTATTAGTAGTAGTAGTAGTAGTAATTGATGTTCTTTTTGTAAATGTTTATCCTTTCTTGTAGTAATAGCAGCAGTAATAGTAGTCCTTACATAGAAAGAAGAGAATACGCTTTACTGAGATAGCTGCTGCATCATGGTATCAAACTGGGAAACTGAGATGCTGTATTGTTGTTGCTCAACTCCTCCAACTAAAATATTCGGGATGGGCTAGTCTGTATTGTTCGAGTAACTCTATAGTAATATTTGAATTTACCGCCAGTGTAAGACATTGAGTGATGCCTGATGGGTGGGGATATGAGACAAGCCAGCTTCGTACTTAACCACTGCGAAAATAAAGCATTAGTAAAATGTAAAGTGACTGCCGTGTAGTTATTTTGGCAGAGTGAAAGGAAGGCTTACTAAATAATGAATCTGCCATAATCTTGTTGAATTCCCAATGGAAAGAAATAGACCCTTCCCCAACCATTTTGTTGACTTGCTGGGTCTTTATGAAATCAAAATGTGCATGCCTTTTGCAGATCCGATGAGGCTAAGGAGATATGACCCGGCTAATGATCGGTTTAAAATGTAGCAACTAAATACGTGTAGGAAAGATATGAAGAGGTGAAGATACTACTAGTGAGTCAGTGATCTGGAAATAGTGATTATGTGATGCTAGGGAGTGGATACGGAAGTAACCAGTTTCGCATTTAACCTCAGCAAAAACATGAATTTTAGACTGGGCTAATGTAGAAACTGTCAAAAATAACAGCCAAATAGCCATTAAATTATACCCTACTGTCTTTAAGACATAATGATTGGTTATAACATATAGGGCATTATAACACATACTATATCTAAGACAGAGGATATGATATAAAAAAATGATGCCCAAAAGCTAAATTGTATGAAGAAAGACATGAATTTATAACAAAATGCTCTTTCAGCATATATATTATCTAATTGCAGTTACATGAGCAGGTCAAAGAGACTTATACGTTTCTTGTCACATCAGGGATATACCAACCTTACGCCATGTTTTACTGATAAAATAACTTTTCACCTGCACAGATAAAACAATAAACAGACAGAAATCAGCAACAGTCTTCCTGTTTTAATGATTATGTTATTGACATGAGCGTAAAATATTGACCCAATTGCCGACAATCTCATACAAAATCTAGTCCTTTAAGTCTTTTCAAAACAGCTGATACAAACTTGAGAGTTTTTAGACAAGTTAACTACTTGAACAAGATTATTGTGTTTGTCTCGAAGCACATTTCGTGTCGGGAGTAATATTGATCTTCATTGATTATCTGTCGTAAGCTTTTTCACACGGATAGCAGAAAAGGAAACAAAAGTATTTTACATTTGTTTAACGATGATAGAAATATAATTTTACTTGTGTACCAAACAGAGAGACACAAGCACGCACACAAATACGTACACACATATACACATGCATAAATCTACGTACACGACAAGAAAACACACACATACAAACACACGCGCGCGCGCGCACAGACACACATAGACACACACACACACACACACACACACTTATATGTGCGCTTTTTATATCATAAAATCAAGGAACATTGTAAAAAGTCAAAAGAAGACAACAAAACGTTATCAATTCAATTCGAAATCTTACAAATTTATAGTTTAGAAAGGGAGAGTGAGGGGGAGGAGAGAGAGACAGGGAGAGGAAGACAGACAGAGTGGAGGGAGAGAAGACTGACATAGCAAAGACCTCACAATATCAATCTCATTTCCTTTGTTACCTACACAGCAGCTACGTTCAACTGAATGTTTGTCATACGCGCTACACACACAAACACACACATACACACACACAAACACACACATATACACACACAAACACACACATACACAAACATAAACACACATGCAAACACACTCATATATATTGGCTTCAAATTTCAGCCCAACGCCAGCAATTTTGGTGGAACGGAAGAGTAAGTCGATTACATCATCCCCAATGCTCAATCGGTACTTATTTTATGGAGATCGATAGGATGCACAGCAAAAATCAATCTTGGCGGAATTTACTCAGAATGTATGGAGGGAAGAAATGCCGCTGAGCATTTCGAATTTTGCCCGGCGTGCTAAAGAGGATTCTACCAACTCACTGCCCTAAACACACACAGACATACACAACACGCACACATATACATACACACACACAAACACACACACATACATACACACACATTCACACACATACAAATACATATGTAGTAATTTATACGTACATATATGTAGAGAGAGGGGGGAGAGAGAGATACATACATATTACATATATTATTATTATTATTGTAGTTGTTGTTGTTGTTGTTTTTGTTGAAGGTGAGCTGGTAGAATCGTCAGCGCTTAGCAAAATGCTTGGTGGCACTTTGTCCATCTTTATGTTCTGAGTTCAAATTCCGCTGAGATCCACTTTGACTTTCAGCATTTCTGGTCGATAACATAAACCCCAAAATTGCTGGCCTCGTGCCCAAACCTGAAACCATCACTCTTATTATTATTAAATTTTCATGTACTGCACGGTGTGTATTACAAATGTAGAAGAATTTCAAAATAGCTATACTACTAATTTTAACAGCGTAAGTAACGACAATTTAGACGGATGTAAATGCATCTTATAATTTTTCTCACATCCAAGGCGGCAAACTGGCGGCGAACCGTTAGCACACCCGGCAAGCATTTCGTTCCTCCTTAAGTTGTGAGTTCAAATTCCGCCATCGTCGACTTTACCTTTTATCCTTTCGTGGTCGGTGAAATAAGTACCAGATACGAACTGAGGTCTATCGACTATCTCTCTACCCCCAAATTACAGGCATTGTGCCTATAGCAGAAATGATTTCTTTCACCACATCCATATTGTCTTTATAAGTATTCTCTATTCATCTGCCTGAATCTGTCGACTTATGTACATAATGTGCATTCGTGTTGGCGTAACTAAGTATTTAATAAATATTATACAAAACATGATCTGTAATTGAAATATAAACGCAAGTGAAAGTACATAAACTACAGCTTTAACTCTGTATGTATTATACCTTGTCAAAATTCTTAAACTGGTTCAAACTGGAAAAATGTCACACATAAATCACAGCTCTATACAAAATAACATAATATATATACATAACACGCACACACACATATATATATGTATATATGCATAGTGCATGGATAGTATCTCGTAAATTAGACAAAAGAATCATATATATGAAATGCTTAAATCAAATTCTTAAATAAACTTTTTAACTAAGCAAATAAAAAAATAGAAGTATTTAATGTTTGAAAGTGTAAAAATATTAAAACTGCGTAATTATATTTCATTTTATAAGAGAGTTCAGATAAGAAAACAATTTGAAGCATTAAAGTTTAAAGTTTAAAATTTTAAAAAAGAACGGACAGGGTAGTGTAGAGTACTAGAAAAAAAAAAAAGATGCGTTTGATGATTCAAGAGGTAAAATAAAGAAATAAACACCGCACTCTAAGGAAATATCAAAGAATTAAAGGAAAAAGAGTGTAAATTTCAAGGCAATTAAACATCGAAATGTGTATGTTGGAGATTATACTAAGTGAAAGTATGGGATAACTAAAATTCGATTTTAATTAACAGAAGAATCAAATATAAAATAATTAAAATTCAATAAAAACTTAAAAATTAAAATGAAATTGAAAACCTGAAGTGAAGGGATAAAGAAAAAGAAGAAATTATAATGTACACACATCTATCTGTCTACATAGGAAGGTGGGCTGAAAGGATGAGTGTTGGGTTCATTACGTCGAGCCAGATAGAAAAAAGATAAACCACGCAGTCGAAACATCACTCCCCACTAGCTCCGAAGAAGGCCATTTCATTTGCAGGAGAGCTGATAGCCTCAGTTTTGGGGACGCAAAATGCAATGTTTATTAATTATCTTCAAAAAGATCACACCCTGAGTGGAGGGTAATATGAAACATGCCGAGGAGGTTACGAAAGGCTATCAAGACCAAACACCCAGGAAATCATCAAGCAAATCTCCAGCATACAAGTCCTTGGTTTCAGTAGTTGCTGTGGGTTACTATGGTTTTGAACTGATTGATCAGCCTTCTTATTCCCCTGATTTGTCCCCACCGGTCTATCATCTTCTCCCCAACATGGAAAACTACTTGATTGGGAGATATTATCGCAGCGATGATGACGTCATATATGTTGCTGTTATTTGTTACTTATGAAGTCTTCTTTGAACCTTTCTGTCCCTTTCTGTATATATACATACATATGTATATATATATATATATATATATATATATATGTGTGTATATAGTTATATGTATGCATATGTTTTTGGGGCTTATATTGAGAAGGCAACAAAAGATAATTAAAAGTGTGGTTATAGGATGAGATTTTCTCGGGTGAAGTGTGGCAGAAAAAAAGAAGAAAAAGAAGAACAACAACAGCAACAACAACAGCAACAACAACAACAACTTTTATTCATATTTCTGTTTCCTCCCTATAGAAGCCTCAAAACAATGTCTGGAAGACGCACAATGTGATATCACACATTTGATGCAACTTTGATGAAGTGTTTCTCTAATGTCTAAAACAGCAAACATTACGTAAATTTTCACTTCGAATTTTGTGTAAACTGGCAAAGCAAACAAAGTTGTTACAGAAACAATTGTGATGAATCATTAAAGATGTGCCAAATAATTTCTTTGCCGTATTATTTGGATTGATTATATATATATTATATATATATATACAAACATACATATATATAACTTCTCTAATATCTAAAACCGCAAACATTACGTAATTTTTCACTCCGAATTTTGCGTAAACTGGCAAAGCAAACAAAGTAGTTAGAGACACAATTTTCGTGAATCATTAAAAAGATGTGCCAAAGAATTTCTTTGTCGCATTATTTGGATTGATTATATATATATATATATATATATATATATATATGTATATATGATTGACCGTTGACTGAACGCTATTCAATTTTTTTTCTCCGTGTTTTTCTCCTTGTCTCCGTATTCTTTCTGTTGAAGAGCGTAGCTCGAAACGTCAAAGACTTTCCGTATTCCCGAGCGTCATACTAATATATCCTTTTGTTATATTTACACCACCTGTCCTCGTCTGTTGTTATTATTT
>NC_068981.1:169544968-169549407 GCF_001194135.2 Octopus bimaculoides
TATATATGTAATAAGAGTGGTTTGTTAGCAATTTTTCAACCGTAAGGCAAAAATATATACGCCATTAATGTAAATGCGAAATCGCTGGTGGTCTGGCTATGTCCAGTACTGAGGGAGCTTGCTTCCCTTCTCATTCATTAAGATACTGCTTATCGTGCCTATGAGTTGTTTTGACACTAGTGGTTCTAACTGGCGTCCTTAGTTGCTTTAATGACTATGTGTGTGTGTGTGTGTGTGTGTGTGTGTGTGTGTGTGTGTGTGTCTATGTGAGTGTGTATGTAAGCACGTATGTGTATCCATAAAGAGGAGCAGGTGTAAATGAAGCTAACGCTTATATGTTGCATATTTATAATTAACGCAAACTTAGGTAAACTGTGGAAGATTCCAAACAGACGAATAGCTTAGAAGAATTAAGGATCTTAAAGAAAATGAAGTTGGAAATTGAATAAAAATAGGAAATGAAAGAGACGGGCAGTTTAATAGATATTTAGGAAAATTTTAAGTCTTATGAAAATGTTGTAGGTGAGTAAGAGGGGAGACTTATGAAAAATATATAGATGATAAATGAATGTAAGAGATTTGTCTATTTTTCGCCATTCTTTACATTTCTATTAATCTTTTCCTGCTTTTGACATTTTTCAATTTATCTATTTCCCGCAATCTGTCTCGTTATTATACGAATAAAATGCGTAGTTTTCTTCTGTCTGTCTTTACGTTAAAATGCCACCGAAATCGAATTTGCCATTGGAGGTTGATAAAATGAGTACCAGTTGAGCACTAGGGTCGATGTAATACATACAGTTCCTCTCCCACCAAAATTGCTGGTCTTGTCTCAGAATTCGAAACCGTTATGTTTATTAAGGTGTAAGTAGCTTTTACGTGCACTACGCTCTCTAAGCGTCAACGGAAAGTGAGATACAGTTAAATTTCTAGGTGTGAAGTTCAGCCCGTCCCAGGCGACGCCCTTATGCGGGTGGTACTTTTGGACCTTCTGTATAAAGCTTGCAGACTTTAGGAGGCGGTGAACTCAGGGGCTACAAATGCTCTTGCTATGCCACTGGCAAAGTTTTCCCAAATAACAGTTTTAAAAATTAAGCCTAATAAAGAATGTGGTACGATGCTAATTGATCGGTAGTCTGCATTAAATTATATGCATATACCTTACACTCAAAATGTTAGATAAGGGGAATAATTCAGTATAAGATTCCGTGTATACGAGCATATACACTCATGCTTGAGTATTCACACTTTCACAATCACAGCCTAAAGAAACTAATAAAGGCAAGGCACAAATCTGCTTGTACGTTACTTGGTTTGTAACACATACACACACATACTGATACCTTTACAGGTATGCCTGTATCCACTCCATACTTACATAGCTCCTACTACCTTTCATCCGGATATATACAATCCATCAATCCGTCGTCTCAATATAAATCTTTCCCTAGACCTGAACTCCTGTTCTTATCAACCTTACAATAAGCCCGACGAGAAACTTTCTTATATACATAAACAAATAAATAGTCTTGTCACCCTGTAGTATTCAAAGGCCCGGTAGCTAACAATAGTCACAAATTCTAACCTCTCTTCCGCTAAAGAAAATTTCGAGAAGGCAGCTCCCAACTACAGCAGTGTCCTAGCCAATAGTGGCTTTAAGTGTAAATCAATATATAACTCCTCTAATATTAATGGGAGTAATAATAATAGACCTAAGCATAGACCTAGGAAAATAGTTTTGTTGCCCCCTCCCTTTTCTATTAATGTAAAAACTAATATCAATAAAAGATTCCTGTCGCTCATACACAAACATTTTCCAGAAAAAGACATATACAGGATAATAATTAACAGGCGCTCAGTCAAATTAATATATAGCTCTTGCCTCAATATGAATATCATTATTAAACGAAAACAACGGGAAGAGCCCACTCCTAGTTGAAACGGCTAGACTCAGGAATCTGTCCAGGAACCCGACCAGGGATGTATGATCAAATCCGTCATATATGTGGCAGAAGCTACGCAGATTCTAACAAGAATTTGGAGTAGTTTGTTCTATTTGACTGGAGCTGATAATACTGGCAATGTGCTTCACTTCTAAGCATAACACACACACACACACACACACACACACACATGCACACACGCACAAACACATGCACACACATACACACACAAGTACACACATACACAAACACAAGCACTCACACGCCTATACGTATTCATACATGCATATACATACATACATACACACACACATACATACACACACACACACACATATATATATATATATATATATGCATACACACATATACATATATATTTACATATATGCATACTTACACAGAGTGTGTACGGATTAAATTTGACGATATTTTGTTCCCCATTTCTTGTCATATACTACTTCATGTACTGGGGAACAGTCAATCCTTTGGAGATTATAACGATTACAGCTGTCGAGAAAAATTAACTCACATGGAACACTGAAAGCCATCTTACTATTGGAAAAGAGTTACCTGTATACGCACCCGGTATCAAAATGCCGATATCATGAATGCTGCTGGGCATGTCCAAAGTATCATGAAAACCGTTTCCCCAAACTTCCGATTATAGAAGCTTATATACACATGCTTGTTAGACACTGTTTTAGAATTATAGTCAAAAGAAGCAAAGTGAATCAAGGTACCTCAGACCCAACATGTACGTCCTTTGGCATATAGCACATAAACACATATCTTTTAGCTATGTCTGCAGTGACTGCAACATCATATCGCCCTGCATAATTTGATAGGGACTGAGATTCAATTCAGATGGCTATGTGAGGCTGCTACAGATTGTAGCCAATCGTTGTCTAGAGAGAGTTAGTGGTAGAAGGCCATACATGTGACAGCACTGTTCCGCTACTTGCCATACTGCGGAAATAGCCAGAAATGATTGTCGGACAATCTCTACGATTTTGCCAGCCGTAATTTTGGACCTAATTGTAATACCTTGGTTCATATGTGTGGGGCGCGGTTCAGAAAGACAAAATTTGCTCTGACTCCAATAACAAGCCGAGCTGGCGCTCAAGATCAAGGTATTCGAAGATCTTCCTAGGGACATAATGAGGAACGCATGTCTCAGATTCAGATGTTCTCTAAAACCTAGCAGGTGTAGAAAGCTTTTCCAGGAGATATCCCGCAGCAAATTTGGCGTATGAAGAAAATGCATATACTGTGCAATCGATAATGTTTACATTACTAGAGTTGCTTCCAATTTGTAAGTTAAAATACACACACACACACACACACACACACACACACACACACACACACACACACACACACACACACACACACACACACACACACACACACACACACACACACACACAAACACACATATATACGATCTGTGATGAAGCACTGAATTTAAGAGCTCTGTTACTTATTTAAACATGCCGTCGAAATTTAATATATGATTTCCTTAAGACAATATTCATAACAAAAAAAAAAAAGGAATTTTATTCGAATTGAATATTGGTAGAAGCAATTTATCTGAGAAGCATATTTAGAAGAATGGAAAAGAAACATCTTAATGTCATATAAAAATTTCATTATTATATTCTACAGCTGTTTCCACAGTTTAAATGCAAACATTAGCAGGCACATAATTATTATATGATTAATATATAATTAATTAAATTGAACGAATTTGTTTAGTTATCTCAACGAAATTAATTAATTGTGTATTAATTACTTAATGATCATATGTTTCTTACATGACATCTGTAGAACATAATAATGAATGTTGAAAAACTTGGACCACACACAAACACACCCACATTACACGCGCACGTTCGTGTACATCCCCTCCAAAACGAACGCCCACACAAATTTCAGCAGTAAACTAAAATGTTATATACTCTGACGTTGCACCCAAATCGTATAAACAAAACGCGAATGAAGAGTTTCCATGTTGTGATTTAATTAAATGGAAACTCAGAGCATACACAGCGACACATATCCCCGCTACATATATATATACAGCGTTCATATGCACATAATTTTTCACGTCTGGCCGCATAGCCTTTTCCGTTTGTTTTCCTGTCCAGTTTTCTTTTCCTTTTGTTTTCCTGTCTTGTTTTTTGTCCGCCACTATATTCCTCCATGGCACAGGTTTAATTTGTGTATACAAATTTAATTTGCGGTCCATGGGAAGAGCCGTTTTAACGATGCGTCCTGCCCAACTCTTCGAAACGCCGGTGTTAAAACGGAGGTAGCTGATGAAGGAAAATGTTCTCTATGTGACTTGTGTGTTTTCTGTACTCTGGTTATTATTATTTTCTTGTCTACGTGTTGTTTGCAATATCCTGTACCCAGATATGCACCTATATATACAGGTAGACGTAGGTATGCACATACCTGTATGTATATATGCATATACTTATTTATTATTTG
>NC_068981.1:169549632-169550663 GCF_001194135.2 Octopus bimaculoides
AAATACCAAGGCTGTGAAGATTCTAGAATAAATGTTCTAAAATCTTCACACCCTTGGTTTTTTTTAATCTCATTCTGAAAAAATAAAATTTTTATATATACACACGCTGATATATGACCTACTTTGGACTCCTTATTCGCATAATCACCGAACGTAGACATATGCATATACATACATACACACACACACACCCACACACACACATATATATATAAATAATAATAATAATAATAATAATAATAATAATAATAATAATAATAATAATAATAAGAAGAAGAAGAAGAAGAAGAAGAAGAAGAATCTAATTTATGATACAACTTGTTCAGGTTGTGGACATAACTATATAGGATATACAAGTATGGCACCAGCACGGAGAGCCACACTACATAAGGAACAGATCTGTTTTTCCACAGTACACAAAATTCCTTTGAGTGAACACATATAGTGATGTTCAGGTACACAGAGAGAGATCTCCATCTACCAGTGCAAAGAAACAATTCCTGTACAAACCTGTTTAAATAAGGAAAATTTATCCAACATTTTAGAACACTCCAAAATGTAAACACATAACCAACTTTGGTTTCAGTTCTAGGTATTGTCTGGGAAGTCGACCGTCCTCTGTTGCTAATAATAGCTGTAGACAATCGAATTATTTAAAGATATGTAGTAGGTCTTTCCTAAACTTGTAGTGACGTAGGATTACCTTTTTCCTGTTCATGATGATTTTGATATCGATGTAACTTATATTCGTGAATTGCCCGGGTCGTTTGTGTGTGCTATAGGTGCTATAGATTTGTTCGGCTAAAACCCTTCCGGGTGGTGCCCCAGGGTGGGCACAGTCAAATGACTAAAACACGTAAAAGATAGAAGATAAAAGATACAGATGCACACACACACGCAAACATATATATATATTTATATATATATATATACATAGATGCATACACACACATACACATACAAACACATACACACAAACTCACATACATACATGCATACATATGTGTATATATATATATATATATATATAT
>NC_068981.1:169550765-169555230 GCF_001194135.2 Octopus bimaculoides
ATATATATACATATATATATATACGTATATATATATATATATATATGTATATATATATACATATAAGGGCTTTCACATATATGTGTTTATATAATATGTATTTATATGTATACGTTTATACACACATAAATATATTCATGCCTATACACATTTACACAGATGCATATTACGCTTCTTGAGATGAGAATTATCTATGTATTTGTATGTTACTACAACCATACTTACAAGCTACCGCTACATTACCTTTCGTCTTCCAATTAACTTCCCCCTGGTGAGTGTGCCAAATATTTGGACACAATCGCCGCCAAGAAAGATGGCTGTAACAGCAGAGTCGTAACTTCGAGAAAATGAATGTACATACATAATAACGCCTTAAATAAGTATATAGCGTACAAGAAACTTTTTCAGCGTCAATAATCAACAAAGTACGTACACTTATATATATATGCAAACGCACACGCATACTTGTATACAATGAAGCAAACAAACATATCTATATGTATTTCTACATATGTAGGATTTTACAAAAGCGTGTTGTATAGCTGAATTATTTATATGTATATATATATATAAAGAATTGCAGCGTGGAGGAAATATATAAGCCATTTAAAAACATACAAAAATCATTAGATTCGCAGCAACATTTAAATTTAATTTGTCAAAATATTTTCGTCGCTTTGAAACTGCAACCTGTTCACTGACAAAATTTCGTGCTGCATCAGAATTTTGTCACTGAACAGGCCACGATTTCAAAGCGAGGAAAATATTTTGAAAAATTAAATTTAAATGTTGAAGTGGATCTAACAGTTTTTGTGTGTTTCTTAAATGGCATATAAACACCTTCTACACTGCAATTGTTTTCGCTTAAGCACATGATCTCATATATGAGGTCATCTGCTATGCTATGCAAGTACATCTCCGTAATATATATATATATATTCATATGCGTGAATGTATGAGCGCATATATGAATGTCTGTCTGTATGTATGCACATATGTATGTTTTTTTCTCTCTATTTTTCGAATGAAAGCCGGCTCCTTACCGCAAAGCAATGTCCTTTCATTGGAATTTAGGTGAGATACAGGGTAGTTGTATGTATGTATGGGTGTGTGTGTGTGTGTATATGCATGTATATGTATGTGTGCTTGTGTATGTATAAGAGGGTATATATTAGCTTGATGCTTGGAAAAAATTTAAGATGGTAAAATGGAGGTAGTGCGACGTTTCAATCACGGAAAGAGGTAAATATTCAGAGAAAAGGAACAGAATAGTCCGAGAAGAGCACGTGTGCTGCTACGAACACACACACACATACACACATCTCTCTCACTCTCTCTCTCGCTCTCTCTCTTTCTATATATCTCTCTTTCTCTCTCTCTCTCTCTCTCTCTCTCTATATATATATATATATATACACACATATATATATATATATAGATATAGATACACATACACACACAGACGTATATAGATAAAACATGCGTACATATATGAGTGTACGTCTCACATTGTTTTAGGATCTATTTGAATTACTATTTTGCTATTTTTTCGTAGTATTCAATGCAGCCACATTGTATTTGACACGGTTCCTTCGTCTAAAGAATTTTTTCGAAATTTGTGAATAATCGCGGGATATAATGCGTGCACATATATGCGGGCGCGTGTATCGATAAACCTGCATTCATATAGTAGGTGTTTATGCCGATTTCATACATAACAGTTAGAGAGTGAATATAATTTATTTGTGTTCGCGCGCGCGTATCTGCTTATGGCTCAGTGGTTTGATCGTTGGGCTCAGAATCATGAGTTCGATTCCCCGATGTGATTGCATGTTGTGTTGTTGAGCAGGGCACTTTATTTCACGTTGCTCAAGTTTACTCAGCTGTAGAAATGAGTTAAGGCGTTATTGGTGCTAAGATATATTGGTAATTGCCTTTCCCATGGATATCGTCGGTAGCCTGGAAGGGGAACCTGATATGCATGGGTGATTGCTGGTCTTGTGCTTCGGAAGGGAACTTACTAGGTGTAATCCTATGGTCATTCATGACCGAACGTGGTCCTTTATTTTTCTTTCATCTGCTTATGTATTATATACATATGTAATAGTATGAATTTCTTCAATCCACTGAACTCAAATGCAGAATTTCTGAGACGCAGTGTGTCTGTGTGTGCTCGTGTGTGTCTGCGTGTGTGTATTCATATATATATATTGCCCCATATTTGTATGTATTATTGGTTGCACTTATACATTTATATAATCATGACTATAGGTTTGTAATTGAGCACATATATATGTGTGCACGATATATCTAACTTGACGTATGAATATATACGTATACATAATTTTTCACATCACCTTTGTATACAAGCATAATAAAAGTTTTAGTTCTAGAATTTTTTACACGTTTACACAGTCTCGAATGGTTTGTATACGTAAACGCTAAATTAGTCGTGTTTTTCTTGGTTCTGTGACACTTAAGTTTCTCAAGAATGGGGCTGATGCAGTTAATTACGCATTGTATATGTTTGTATGCATGAATGGATTGAGGTGCGCATTCATGCATATATGAATCTATGTGTGTGTGACTGTACATGTGTATGTACAAATAATAATTTATTTTAAGTCTGTGTGTAAATGTATAACGGTTGATATATGCTCTTATTTATATTACGTGTAAATTAATTCTTTCTTAATTCAGGAGCCTATGCATTTTCTCAGAGAAAAAAGCATTGTTATTTTGGGAGATTACAAATAAGAGATTGGATACAAAGTTTATATGATGGATGTCACGTTTTACTTTTGCTCTCAAGATCTCAAGATTTAATCATACTGTTAGCAAAATGTTTTGAAGCTTCGAGATACTTGAATTAATTTATGTAAAAAAATCCACGTACATGCTTCTCTCTTACGCATGCACAGACGCAATGCACCCACAAACACATACACAAAAAGAGAAGAGAAGAGAAGAGAGAGAGAGAGGGTAATCCAGTTATATTTATATGTGTATTGTAATTAACAAAACTGTAAATATACACAAGTTAATAAAAATATTCGTCTGTCTGTGTGTGTCAGTGTGTGTGTATAAAAATACATTTGTCTTTAAGTGTCTGTGTGTGCAAGCGCAAATGTGAGTATGTATGCATAACTGTGTAATACTGATACAGTGATAATTTACCCCGAATTCGCTATATTACGTGTAAACAACTTTTTCGTGATATATTAATCATGTTTTAATATAATCATTCTGATTTTGCAAATAGAAAAACTGTACAGGGCAAATATTCACAACGTCTATAGATATACCTATATACCTACATCTTTTCATATGTGCGTTCATGGATACATACCGATAATCATCGATATGTAAGTATATCAGTAAGAGAGTAGGCTTGCGCTAAATATTAATAATCATCTAAATGCAACAGGATGGAAATAAATTTGAATAATCATATTCGTATTCTCATTATTTTTCTCTCACCAGATTGAAATATATATTTACCTTCCTTCCTGTTACACATAAACACACGCCCACATACATACATGGAACTATGCTAGAGCAAACACACGCACGCATGCACACTCACGCACCAACACACAAACACACACACACACACACACACACACATACAGACACACACACGCACACACACACACACACACACACACACACACACACACACACACACACACACACACACACACACACAAGGTTTCGAGTCAGTGACGTGTCCACAACAGATATTTTGTCTCCAGACGGATTCATCATCTATTACTTCGTGGCGTGACAATTTCGCAAAGTTTTAGAATCATGAAGTTATCTCCCCTATAGCTTTAGAGTCGGTATCGGTTTGCTCCAACCGATAGTATTACCCACTCTGGAAGCGTATGTCAAGAATTTCTCTTCTATGATATTCAATAGACCCTTCCTTGTTCGACGTTGCTGTTCAAGTACGTGCTACTGGTTACTCTGAATTATAATGTTGGTGGTGATAGTGGTGGTGGTGTTGCTGGTGGTGGTATTAGTATTCATGAAACGATCGTAAGATCTCTCAAATCTTTTTAAATAATCATAGTTATACTTTATATATTTATTTATTAATACAATATTATTTATATTATGGACGTATCTCTACTGTGATTTTTATGATATAATTTTTCCTATTGTTACTTTCTAGTATATAATCACTGTTATTGTTTCTCTAAACACCTTTTAAGATTTTAGACATTTCTCATATCAAGAGCACTTATCTGAAATCCAGTACAATTTATCTTCTGTCAGCACGTGTGTATATATTTGCTAGATGGGTTAAAACAAGTGTAGTGATTAATAGAAGTTCACGAATCTTTCTTCCATCGTCCGCCTTTCATTTGTCATATAATATTTGAGTGTGTGTGTGTCTGTGTGTGTGAAGTGTATATATATGTGTGTGTATGTTTGTGTGTGTGTAAGTATATATATATAT
>NC_068981.1:169555481-169556097 GCF_001194135.2 Octopus bimaculoides
TATATGTTTTGGAGAATTTACGAAAAAAAAACAACAGCAGACGAGGACAGGTGGTGTAAACAACAAAAGGATGTATTAGTTTAACGCTCGGGAATTGAGAATGTCTTTAACGTTTCGAGCTACGCTCTTCAACAGAAAGAATACGGAGAAAACAAGGAGAAAAACACGGAGTGTGTGTGTGCGTGCGTGTGTGTATGTATGTATGTATGTATGTATGTATATGTGTATGCATGTACGTATGTTTGTATACATCTCATTCAAGGAAAAAAATTCACAAAAAATGCGTCCATCCTCAGCTAATCATTTTCTTGAAAATGCGACGAGACAATCAAATTCAATTAACATATAATGGAGGCGAACATTTTCTTCAAGATATGAACATCTCCATTTGATGCGCCTACCTAGTTCAGTCAACACCCAAACAGCAGAACTGTGATAGTATTGTAAGAAGGAGCAGTAAAATAATAGCGGATGAAATACTATTGATATTAATAATAATAATAATAATAATAATAATAATAATAATAATAATAATAATAATAATAATAAAAATAAAAATAATAATAATAATAATAATAATAATAATAATAATAATAATAATAATAATAATAATAAT
>NC_068981.1:169556260-169559279 GCF_001194135.2 Octopus bimaculoides
AAAACACCAGGACTTACAAATATATATAACATACAGAAAATTGCACTACTGGGTACTGCACACATTCTACGCAAAACACTTTCAATACAGTAAACATAAGAGCACCACAGCACATACCCAAGGCGCACAGAGCTGCGCTCGGTAGTGAAGTGAAAGCACGTTATAAAAATAAAACTACTGAATAATGATGATAATAATAATAATAATAATAATAAAAAGAACAGTAGTAGTAGTAGTAGTAGTAGTAGTAGCAGTAGTAGTAGTAGTAGTAGTA
This sequence comes from Octopus bimaculoides, assembly GCF_001194135.2. Classification (NCBI taxonomy): domain Eukaryota; kingdom Metazoa; phylum Mollusca; class Cephalopoda; order Octopoda; family Octopodidae; genus Octopus; species Octopus bimaculoides. The sequence goes on from NC_068981.1 coordinate 169,556,535, forward strand.
GTAGTAGTAGTAGTAGTAGTAGTAGTAGTAGTAGTAGTAGTAGTAGTAATTTTGAACATTTAGCGAAAAAATGCCGTCGAGGAGCGATACTGTAAATCATAGTGAATATAAATTACACTCATAACTATTGCATTATTTGTATTGTAATTCTGGTGGAACTAAATTGTAAAGACAACAATGGAATCAGCGAGTTGCTCTGGTGTGAACTGTCCTGTGATCTTGTGAAATCTAGTCATGATTATGGAGGTGTTAGACATTGATAAATCACGAGATAAATTTTATATGGCTGGGTTTTAGAGATTTGTGAATAGTATCAATATAATATCTTGTAGCCACTTAATTGGAAACCAGTGATGTAGTGGTATGTTAATGACGCTGTGTCATGATATATTCCTAATGGGCTTTTCAGTTCAGTTCCATCTACCTACCAACATAACGTACGTACCTACTTACCTACCTGCCTGCCTGTCTAGCAACCTACCTACCTACCTACCTACCTACCTACCTACCTACCTACCTACCTACCTACCTTATTTCTTTATTGCCCACAAGGTGGTAAACATAGAGCGGACAAACAAAGACAGACAAAGAGATTAAGTCGATTACATCGACTCCAGTGCGTAACTGATACTTAATTTATCGACCCTGAAAGGATGAAAGGCAAAGTCGACCTCGGCGGAACTCGAACTCAGAACGTAATGGCAGACGAAATACTGCTAAGCATTTCGATCAGCGTGCTAACGTTTCTGCCAGCTCACCGCCTTAGGTAGGTAGGTACCTACCTACCTACCTACCTACCTACCTACCTACTTACCTGCCTGCCTGCCTGCCTGCCTGCCTGCCTGACTGCCTGCCTACCTACCTACCTACCTACCTACCTACCTACCTTCCTACCTACCTACCTACCTACCTACCTACCTACCTACCTATATACGCATATAGCACCTACATGCATACAAAATACACACGTATATAGATAGATAGATACCATCACCTCTCAACCTCTCTCTCATTCACTTTCTGTATGTCTGTTTGTCTCTCTCTCCCTCCCTCTCTCTCTCGCTCTATAAATATATATATAAGCATATATTTGTATATATATGCAGCAAGGCTGAAAAAACAGAAAGAATATACGTATCATTTAAACTGTTAGTGGTTGTTTGATGGAGTGGAGCATTGATTAAACGGGCTACTCCACTCTAGATTCTTGTGGTGAGCAGAATATATGAACAGCTTGACAAAACAAAACACAATAGCTTTCTAAACGTAGTGATGGACGCAACAACGATAGTCAAAGGCCATCAGTGAAGCAAGAATTGGAACTGTGACCTTTGGGCTTGGCATTTCAACTCTCTGAGAAACTGTTGCAGACTAATATTTTTCAAACTTTACTCACCTAATAACCCAAATGAAAGAATTCCTGTGACGACAAGTGCAAGGGCCATTCACTGTTGTTTAAATTAATTTCACAATTCTTTACGTGCTGCAATAATAGACCAATACCATTACTAATATACACACATATATATATATATATATATGTTTGTATGTGTGTGTCTGTGTGTCTGTGCGTATTTATGCACGTACTATTGTGCATAAATACTACAGTTTATTTAGTAACAATGCCTTTAATTTTGCATCTACAACTTGCCACTGATGATATATATATACCCCTGTATCAGATCAGTTGGAAGTCGAGTGTACATCATTTTGTGAATATTTCCTTGCTTGTCCCTTCCTCGTTTCATAATTTGAAAAAAATATATCTGTACTTTAATATATCATGTCTCTCGCCTTACTGCCTTGCTGAATGTTTTTAGACGTATGTATTTATATGAGATCATCCTTCAGAGAGATTCACTGGCGCCGCACGTAATTATGTTCCTCTACAAGAATTTTCTGTGACGATGGTAATGGGAGGGTGTTTCTGCATTTAGGCAGCTGAAAAGCTTTCTTTCGAACCCCACTGAGTAAGTCCAAGTTTTCTTGCAAAGGTTTTACAAATGAGATTTATGGTTGCCTAGATTTATTGCCTTTTCTGTCTCGTTTTCGTAGTTTTATGTTTCGTTCTAAATGACTATCTAGGTTTATTGATCACTGGACTTTCTGTTAAATATGTGCACATGATCTGCATATGATAGAAGTATTAAATTAATTTGTTCATATATAACTTATGATAGTACATACATATAAGCATACACTTCAGCACAATTGCACATACACATCAACATATATCACATACCAACCAATACAAACACATATATATATATACATATATATACAAATGTATGTCTATAATGTATTCATATATATACTTATAGTACATACATTATACATATATGTATACATACACACGTATATATATATATGTATATATATAAAGCTGAGATTTATGTGGCATATCTATTGAAGCAATCAAATGATATTTCCCCGGATAGAGAATGTAATATCCAAGCTAGAGTATATAACATTCGTGACAATATGAATATGATGTTAATATACATCAATAATAATATTCATATTTCCTACCGTATTTTGCGTGTAATTTTTAAAATATATCTATATTAAATTACATTATCATGGTCAAGTTTAGAATATTGAAAACGCTGTGTCTATCATATGATGTTACATTATATTGGGATTAGTGTATGCATGTATATAGGTGTGTGCATAGATAGATTTCCCAAAAATGTTTCTCTAGAATATATATATATATATATATATATATATATATATATATATATA
>NC_068981.1:169559986-169560479 GCF_001194135.2 Octopus bimaculoides
ATATATATATATATATATATATATATATATATATATATATATACATATATAAAGTAAAAAGTAAAAGAGTGAAAAAGAAGAATAAGTACTAACACTTCCGTTATGTATATATATATGTATATATATATCGTTCGACCTACACCAGAACAACAAATTACCAGGGATCATAGAGTGGCAACTAAGAATGTCACCTGGCCAAAACTTGCAAGTCACTTTCAAACTTTTTATGCAATTTGATACTAGAAGTGCGGTGTTGTTATACGTAAGTATGTATAAAAGGCATCCAATTAAAGTTTTGCAAGTACTGAAATTCCATCCGCTTCGGGAGAGGGTGGATCAATCGCATTGTGAGAATTGTTAACGACTCCGATATTAACTGATATGAAATGAAAAGAAGAGATGATCGTAAGAATCTAGAATTTGAGCAGTACAGCCATAAACACCTACACACACACTCGCACACACACACACACACACACACACACACACACAC
>NC_068981.1:169561496-169563739 GCF_001194135.2 Octopus bimaculoides
ATATATATATATATATATATAGGTTGACGTTTATTATTGATAACCTACATTTTAGATTGTAATGATAGAAAACCATTTTGTCCATGAAGCCATTGATATTCTCTTATGCCTTGTTAATTAACACCGAACATTAGAAATAATGCTTTCAGGTACAGAAATTTACTTAGTCATGAAACGTATTTACAGTCATTTTGAATTACTGACATGTCACGTAACAACAATTTTCATTTTCTAAACGTTCTCAATTTTATGAGACCTATTTGTCCATGAGTTGCTTCTCCGTAACTCTACTTACTACAGATTTTGTTTCTTGAAGACAAACTACTATTTTAAATTAGTAGTTTGTCTTCAAGTAGTTTTCATTTGAAGCCGATCTATTTCGAGTAATTTTCTCCCACTTGACATCTGTTCATATTCTGCACCGGAGTGAGCGTAGATATAGGAAAATACATTAAATTTATAGTGGAACACTTACCGAATTGATATAATATCATGTCCAAATTAATATTCTTTTTTTTGTACATATTTGCTATACTTATTAAAACGATTGTGACAATCTTAGAAGTGGTGTACTTTATCTTAATAATCATTACCGAAATAATATCTTCATTTTACTGAAGACTATCAGATATGCTGTGTTAACGTTTATTTCTAAATTGTATTCCGATATTTCTTCTAGAAACTAGAAATAGATTAATAAGAAGGCGTGTGTTTTAAGCATTGAAAATTTTAAAATATAAGCTGATATTTTGAAGCTCACACAAATATTCGACAATTAAACTGTGGCACTATTTTTGACATCAGGGGTTATAAATATTCTTTTCGCAATGACTCACTTTCGAGTAGTTTTGATCTACTCATAGCCCACATGCCATCTAATTTCTAATATGAATAATATCGCCATGTATCCTTTCATTGTCGTAGCGGCAGTGCCTATGAAAGCAAAAGATTTTATAAACTCTGATACAAATATCTATCTAAAATTCTTTAACTGCTCATTGGTCCCCAAAATACAATCTTATTGTATCCCATTCAGAGCACTATCAGAGGCCAGTCTTCTTTCCACGGTCCATTAATGAGCCTTAATTGGTTTACATGTTTTACATTTCTAATACCTATACTCGCGCTCCATTTTATGCCAGCTCTTAATATTTGAAAGCATGACTTCACACTGAGAATAAACGATGTAGTTTGGTTTGTTTATCCTCTAGACCGCCCATCATACAAACTCTACAAATGAACATAAGTACCCCACGTACCACCTGTGTGTAAACCATAGTAAATGTTTTGTGTTTTTCTCTTGAAAAACATATTCAAAGCAAAGCAAAACAAACACCGTTAGTTTTAAGTAGTTGCATGCTGTCAACTTAATGTAACAGTCTCCTGAAGGGAATAATACTACTGTTGGTTAGACCTACGAAGATGCACCGCTTCCTGTCGGCCTTGACACATTTCCTGTCCCCTTATGTTTACAAGGAGGAGACAAGCATCTCCGCCCAGCTAAGCTTGCATCCAGAGAAATGTTTCTGAGTCTTTTATGCCAGCTCTTAGCATTTGAAAGACATGTCTCTGGATGCAGGCTTATCTGGGTGGAGGTGTTTGTCTCCCCCTTCTAAACATAAGGACACAGGAAATGTGGCAAGACCGACAGGAAGCGGTGTAGCTTCCTGGGTCTAACCAATAGTAGTATTATTCCCTTCATGGGACTGTCACGTTTAGTTGACAGCATACAACAACTTCATTGTATCACTACTGCATAAATCTCTCTGAGAGATTTAGAAATGTATTATTTCTAAAACCGTTAGTTTTATTATACTACAATCACACCCGAAATAGTATAGAAATACATAAACACAATCACATACACATGTGATTGCAATATTCCATTCTCCTCATTTCACACTCCACCGAAACATGTTACTTCCCTTTCTACACCAGCACCGCTATCTCCATAACCACTTCTCCTCTCTAACTGTACAACAGCAGATTCCCAGTCACTTTACTGCACTTAGGAATGGGATATCCTACTAAATTATATACAAAGCCATAAAAACTAAAGCAATCACAATCTGATAAGTCAGAACTTCGAATTCACTTTCAGCCTTTTTCTTGTAAAAAATAAATGTGTACTGTATGAAAAGTAATGAGTGACACTTCAGATTATTATTAAATTGCTTTCATGTATAACGTCACATAAAAACAAACATTAATGCATACATACTTATGTATATGTAAATATATAT
>NC_068981.1:169563939-169566550 GCF_001194135.2 Octopus bimaculoides
GCACACACACACACACACACACACACACACACACACACACACATACACATATATATAAAACATGGTTTATGGTGAGTAGTATTTCAAGGTAAATACTAATAATACGACAGACACATTAAAAGTAAGGGAAAGTTATCGAAATTTAAATTAAAATTAAAAAAATATAAGATGATGAATCGAAAGTTGGAGAAAAAAGATTGAAATAGTAAAACGTGTTTCATCTTTCCAAAGAAAGGCATCTGGTTAACATTTTAATCTCAAGCCACGTATGTAATAGCGTCGTGAAATAATTTACAGCTGTCTGTGATAGAAGGAAAAATGCGTTAAATTTTATTTTATGTATATGTCAGGTCATTAAATGAATTTGCATTACAAATTACCACAAACCTATAGACGTTTCATGTACTTGAGTCATGGTATCTTTTATGAATATAGTCGTGCTTGTACTATGTATGTATCTATTTATGTATGTACGTACGTACGTACGTATATGTTAAAAATATATGTTTATAAGTATACGTATGTTTATATATATATATGTGTGTACGTGTGTGTGCATGTATATGTATGAACGAATGAATGCATATCTACAGGAAAGAATGTAGTTTTGAACGCATGTACATGTATGTAACTTTATACATATACACGCAAGAGATGAGGGACACAAAATTTCATACACACATATATACACAGACACGTTTTACAATCATTTTCGCTCCTCTATCTTTGTACATACAAAAACTCAGTCACGCACAAACACATGCACACAAAAGCTAACCCGATTACATATACATGCATGTACACACACACAAATACAAACACACATATGTACCTAGCACATGCACACACACACATATATATGCTGATAAATGCAAAGCAAAATGTAGTATGTATACATAATTTATTTTTGGTATGTAAAATGGAATATAAAACACAAATGGTATAAACATATTTACACACACACACACACACATATGCATACGTGTATTTAAATGTATATATCTGTATATGTACATGTACATGCACTTATACGTCTATATATATATGTACACATATATGCATATATGTAAATATATATCTATATATGTACATACATAATTATATATATGTATATATATATATATATATATATATATATATATAAACATTTATATATGTATGTATTTACGAGCTTATGTAAATATCGTGGAATTACAGAGAATTCGTAAATATGGTTTGAAAAATTTGAAAGTTGATTAAAAGTAAAAATGAAGGAATTAATATTATCGAAATGGTAAACATTGGAAGACAGATTAGTTTCGTGACAATAAGAGATTAGGTTCAATTCACATCACTGCAGAAGCGATACAAAATTCCTTCTCTCTTCTGTAGACACTTTTGAACTGTCGTTAAAACTAATAACTGCTGTCAACATTTTATGCGCTTGATGTATGAAAACAATTTGTCTCCAGACATTACGAATGATATTAATGATAAATAGGCACAAAAAATGACATGGCTAGTATAGAAAACAGCTGCATCATCATCATCTCCATCGGAACCACCTTTACTATTACTACCACCTAATAATAATGATGATGATGATTATAATAATAATTGTGTTAATAATAATAACGGATACTTGGGGAGGGGATTAAGAAAAAACATGTGGAAACTTCAGAAATACTCTACAATCTAGGTGTATTACAAAAATTGGCATTACTTGGAACTGCATGGATATTGCGTAAAGTACTGTCTGCTGAGGTTCTCGTGACTTGACAGACAGTAAAAAACCCCGATAGACACAATACCTTCAATCAACAATATCACCATAGAGGATACTTTTCGACGTCTTAAATAATAATCTCCTAATATAATAATGAGCGTAGTGTTTTAATATATTTGTGTATTCATATATATATCTGTCCAAAATCACGCAGGAGGGAGTGGGAGAAGGAGTAGTATAAGTGGGGTGAGAGGAGAGAAAATATTAATTCAGTGAAGGAGAAGAAGTGAGAGTCATAGCCATGACTGAGAACGAGTGAGAAAAAGTAATAGCAATGAGAGAGAGAGTAAGTGGCAAAGAGAACGTCATGTACCTTATCTACTACTATAATAATACTCTTGTGTATTTCTCCGTCACAACATATGAATCAGAAAGGAAGGGGTGCAAGATGAATAAGGAAAGAAGGGGTGATGACAAACTTGATAATGGGATGACGGAAGTTTTACGGGGAAAAAAATCAAACAGCGTTTCAACTCTGCGTGAGTGTATGTATGTGTATGTAAAAGCGGGTCATGGGAATGTTTGTGTGTGTGTGCAATGGAAGTGGTATGGTGAACATTCAATGCTGAAACGAAAAATCAAACACCCTTTCAAATCTGTGTGAGTATATGTGTGTATGTGTGTGCGTGTACAAGGGAAGTTTGTGAATGTATGTATCTGTGATTATCATGTACCTTATTTATATATAAAATACTACAATTAACCATCATTTTTGACGACACGGGGACTGTTAGTAGTAGTAATAGTAATAATAATAATAGTAGTAGTAGTAATAATAATAATAATAATAATAATAATAATAATAATAATAATAATAATAATAATAATAATAATAATAATAATAAT
>NC_068981.1:169567127-169571048 GCF_001194135.2 Octopus bimaculoides
AAGACCAAAGCCTCCCCACCAGAAATTACCAAAAACATATAGTGAAAAGAAACATAAGTAACTGTAGAATATGTGGAGATAGACAAGAAACAATAAATCATATTATCTCTGGCTGCTCAGTCCTGGCTAAGAAGGAATATATTCACAGACACGACAGAGCTGGGACCTATATACACTGGAAGCTATGACAACACTATGGAATAACAACAGAAAAAAGATGGTATAAACACACGCCAGAAAAGGTCACAGAAAACGAGAAAACAACAATAATCTGGGATATGCCAATACACACAGATAGAGAAATTAAGGCAAATAGACCAGATATAGTTGTCAAAGATCATGAAGAAAAAAAATGCATTCTAATTGTTGTATCAATACTAGCAGATGACAACGTTTCGCTAAAAGAAATGGAAAAACTTTCAAAATACAAAGACCTGGAAATAGAGGTAACTCGAATGTTGAATCTAAAAACAGAATCTAAAAACAGAAACAATTCCTATCATTAGGTATAATAAAACAATATTCAGACAAATACATAACAAAAACACCAGGACTTACAAATATATATAACATACAGACAATGGCACTACTGGGCACTGCACACATCCTACGCAAAACACTTTCAATACAATAACCATAAGAGCATCACAGCAAACCACAGTATATACCCAAGGCACACAGAGCTGCCCTCGGTAGTGAAGTGAAAGCACGTTATAAAAATAAAACTACTGAACAATAATAATAATAATAATAATAATAATAGTAATAATAATAATAATAATAATAATAATAATAATAATAATAATAATAATAATAATAATACCAGGAAACCCCAAAATGGCTGAAGTTCAAAAGATAGTGCTCATGGGAACTGCCCATATCCTACGTAAAATACTGTCTATGTGATCTCAAATTTTAAAGCAAACACATAATTTTCTTATGGTTTTTTAAACATTCACTTGAACAAAACTGTACAAATCCAAATATATGGTACCCTAGGCATAACACCTACATGAACTTCTAACTTGTTGTCTCTTGAGGTCTCTGGGTGAGACTTGGATCCAACTTGTACAAATGCAAAACAAAAGTCAAACATAAAATAATAATAATAATAATAAATGCCTTGATGCAGTACCAGACAGTGGCTCTCTTAGCTTCTGATCTGAACTGGCTGGAGTGTACATTGTTTTGTCTTGGTACAAAAGATGGGCAGCAGCAAATGTTCAGTTGAATACCAAAGTTTTGATTGTTAGTTGTTTGACCGTAACCAGTTAAGCATATCCCTTAATGGCTGACGATATGTGCATCTCTGATCACGAACAGAAGTAGTGGCGGATCATCATAGCCAGGTGTTGAGAGAAATTGTTTGGAGTTTGGATAATTCAATTATGGGAACATGGATGTTTCGTTCAACATCCTTAAACACACCTGCAAGGTCAAGTACCGTTTGTCTTGATATGACATCATAATGCCACGCACATATGATTGTGATGCATGTGCCTGGTGTACCCTTTTTAGGCTGGGCTTCGTATATTTTACCCCGGTGTCACTTTGATGGCATGACACTGCTTCTGCAGTCAATAATAATAATGATAATAATCATAATAATAATAATAATAATAATAATAATAATAATAATAATAATAATAATAATAATGATAATAATAATGAGCGACGGGTGAAATACCGCAAAGCATTTTGTCCAGCGTACTAACGATCATGCCAACTCGCCGCCTCAGTAATAAATCAATAATAATAATAGTAATAATGATGATGACGATGATATTTGATTAAATGATACGGAAATTTATATTTTGTCGCTGACATCTAATAATTAAGAAATAGTGAATCAGCAGTAGTTTATCATCATGGGGACTTTTTAAATATGAAAACAATTGTGATCATATTTGACGTGCGAACATAAAGAAACAAACATTTGTATATCGAGAAAATCTATTACTGCTTAATTATTTAATTGATGTTAGTCATTGGACTCTGTCGTTCTGGAGCACTGCCATCTGGGATAAAGTCAATTAAGTCACCTCCCGTAGTTTATTTTATGAAGCATGTAGATAATGAAACTCAAAATGAAAAAACAATGTAATGTGTAAACTTTGTATGAAAAGAGACATAACTAAAACCAATAAATTATTTTGTACGACGTTCTCATCATTCTGCCTTCCCAACACACCACGCAGTTTCGTACCTTATAAATCATACTCAGCACTGGTATTACTATTAACACGGGGTGGCCCTAGGAAATACCATCTTTTACATCTTTGATGCACAAAAATGAAAGATTGTTGCAATATTTTCATCCTGGTAAATATTTTAACTATGTCCTCAATTTGATCCCATAGTAAAGCTTGTTAACACTAAAATACACAAACTTTGTAACAACCATAACAATATTACAGATAATGATGGCTGACACTCGAATATATGTTAATGTCTAACTTTAAGATGCCGTTGTCTTTGAGTACTCTGTCTTTAATCCATCAATAATATTACGTAATGACAATAATATAAAGTACTAGTTAACAACTGCCACGTAAGAGAAATACCCCCCACACCAAACACATAACGAAAATTAAGTAAAACGCGTGGATTTATGCCTATATTTGATATGAACATCGGAAATATATGCCTCCGTTCGGCTAGAAATTGTTTTATTTCCTAGTTCTTATTTATGAAACAAACTGCTTATTTTACTTTCTGCGCAATCATGTTAACAAATGATACTCAGTAACTTCAATTGCCAACAGTATGTATGTCACAGAATTTCCACGAGAAAATATAAATGTAGTTTCTCATTGCCTTTCTCCGGGTGCTACTTTTTAAAGTTACCCGCTTGTCAGCTAGATACAGAAAAGTTTATCTTATTTGGTTATGTACTCAGAAAGCAAAAATCTGGAACCATTACGAAGAAACATTCTGTAGAACGGTTTAACAATTCTGCAAAACCACCACCATTAACTGTTGCTTCATTTGAAGTACTAGTCATCAGTAAGGTTGAACTCAAGTTATAAAGTAATAGATGGAATACCCCAAAGCATTTTGTCCGACGCTCTAAATATGCATTGAATTTATAATACAAAGGAAAAAACAGTCACACCTCGATTTAAATATTTGATACGACTGCAGGTAACAAATAAGGATGATAAATAACTCATTTATAAAATGCCCGATCTTCGAATGATGTATTAGTGAAAAAGGACACGTACATTTTCTAAATATAAATCTTTCTACTTCCTACGAATTATATTCAAATATTTGAATACATTGTATCCTGTACTACAAAATAACTTTTTCTCACCACGGCAATAACCAATGTCTCGGTATTAAGTCTAAATTATTAAAAGTGAGGGAAACAAATACGTTAAGAATAATAACCTTCATCTTACTGGATATATCTCTCTCCATGCGACCTTCAGTATTTGCTTGTGTAGAGTCAGATCTGCTTGACACTTGCTGGCATATATCATCGAGAAATATTTTCTCTTACAAGTTCATAGAAATCAATGTTATTGGAATTGACGTTAGCAAAGTATTCAACCGCATCTGTAATTAGAACGTTCTACCTAAGTTATCCGCCTGCAAGCTTATCTATCTATCTATCTATCTATCTATCTATCTATCTATCTATCTATCTATCTATCTATCTATCTATCTATCTCTATGGACGGACGGTAGACGTTTTTCCGTAAGTTTTGCCTTTTTCATGTTTTAAAAAGTTTGTTTGTAAAATTTATTTTATATACAAAGTTGTATAACAACTTGTAGGCTCTCTGGTGCAAGTTTTTTGCGACGGAAATCTGCCCTGTGTGGCACATTTCCAGGATATAAAAACCAATTTCGGCTTTCTAGCCATTTTTTTTTTGAGACGATGGCGTCTTGTAGCCATGAAAATTTTTGTGAAAC
>NC_068981.1:169576159-169579336 GCF_001194135.2 Octopus bimaculoides
TAAAAGGAATTTTATTTAACAAACTGTGACACTAAAGACCGAGGTTACCGTGGTCTTTTCGTAGGTTTTTCTTTCCACGGATAACCTTCCCATTTATTGGGAATTTTTTGTATTATTTCGTATTTTTTGTAAATACCCCAAACGTTTTGCGATGTTTTTTGTTTTTTTTTTTGTTTTTCATCGTTGTCCCCACTTTTCATCGTTGTCCCCACTTTTCATCGTTGTCCCCACTTTGTTTTCGACCCCCTCGAAAAGAAAAACTCTACATTTGTATTTTGTTCACTCTGTGTTGAGCCCTGTGTGGCTAATAAAGAAACCTATCTATCTATCTATCTATCTATCTATCTATCTATCTATCTATCTATCTATCTATCATGTCGTGATAAGAAAATTTCTGTTGGACCCCTTCATTTCAAAATGTACCGCCGGTTCTTTCTTTAAACTGCAGTTTGTCAATTTGAATGTGTCCCAATATTTAGCAAAGTCTCCTAACACCACTCCTCCTATAAATTAACAACTTTCTTGCTGTTACTTCTACTAACACATACTCGTATCCAATTCAAGCTGATCATCATATTTGGTATTCTTCCCATACCAATGTATCATCGACATGCAACGAGCTCATCTCACGCCAAGTATTTCTGACTAACAGAATGCTTGATTTAATATCTTGTAAACAACTGTCGAGGAGTATGAAAATTTATTCTCTTTCAATAAAACAAAGACACATTCATTACTCGTATCAAAGAAACACTTTTGTTCTTCATCCTCTCTAATTATAAACAACAAATAATTAAATATCTTAAACTTAATATACAAATACTTAATGCTTCCTCAAAAGGAGCTGTAGCTTACAGAGTCATAATGATTTACTCACCAACTTATTTGGGTATCTTACAAAAGTTCTTCCCCTCTCTTTCTCTTCTATCGCTAATACATCTTTGATTGAATTATGAGAGTATTTTTTTTCCACTTAGACACTGAACGAGACATATTCACCCAAATTTAACTCTCCAGACTGCAACCCTATGGTATTTTCTGAACCTCTTTATCTTCCATGTAGATATCGATCCATTAATAATTGAAGTGATCACCCAATGTATTAATTTCACCAGTGTATCAGAACTTGAAAAGATAATTAGCACATCCACCCTGTTCACTCATTTATTATAAAAATATAATAAGAATTTGATGGCTATTCGATCTTAAAATTATCATAAAATACTAAGGTAACTGTCCCATTCCAAAACATTTATGTATTGACCTTATTCATATAGCAACAATTTAAACTGTGATTGGTAGCGCTCTGGTAACAGTGTTCCAGTCTCTTCGTATATCAGGTAGTCAGATGTCCAATGTGTGTTTTAAATAGCTTTTTTCACATCTAATATCTCTGCCTACTCGGAATTTGCTATGGTTACACCTTCGTGTGTAATGTTATACAAAAATACAATAACACAAACGCATCTTATAATTTACTTCGTGCTGGAATGGCAGTACCAATTGCTATTTATCAATGAGCCCTTAGAATTTTCTGTTAACGTTATATTGAACGTATAATAGGTACAATGCAAGAACATACAGCAGTATCAGCTCTAAAAATGATAACCAAAATCCATGTTATAATCTGAAATTTAGCAACGAATTTCAAATCTTTGACTCAGTTCATTACAATTAGAATAACGTTATCGGTGTTGCTTGGTTCTTAGAATGATACAAATAGTTAATTCATGAAAAAATAAGGAAAATCAACGCTGCCAGTGATTAACTGTCATTAGTTTTTGTATGATAACCTGGCATAACGAAAACTTTACTAATTATATTATAGCTAGAGTTATTATCAAATGCAGATCTAGCAATTCAATGATGCAGCAGCTCTATGATCGCTCCCCGAAGATGAAATAGCAACCTAATCACCTGCACGCTAAGTAAAAAAGATGCACTGATTGATATAGTCAAGAATGTATTGTTCCTGAAAACAAAATAGTCTGGTCATTAACCATTGCTGGAATGTCTTTTCCTATAGATTCGCCTAATTAAATTCGATATAAGGTTAAGCAATGCGAGCAACATCTGTACAACCCAAATAATATATGCTTATTAATATTAACACTTACCAATCTGGACATAAATATAAATTTCTTGAATTACACTTACCTACAAAAGATACAAAAAAAAATGTTAGAATATTATAAATATCCAAAGTCAAATATATCAATATTTATATTCATTAAAAAAAAAAAACAATTATGAGAGAAGGGATTAACGCTCGAGTAATGATAGAAAGTTATAGATAATATCTTAGTAATGGCGTGGCTTTGTCTGGTAGCACAATAATAGAACATGCAAGTAGTTTCACAATGACGTTAAGTTGGAACATGTGTGTAGTTGAAGAGAAAGAAGTATTCACAATATCAAGAAGCATCATAAAATTTTTCATAAATTAAAATAGGTGGAGATAAGCAGTCTGAAAGTCACACTGTAGATGTAAATTAATTCAAAATATGTTGAATTTTATTTGCAAAACTTATAGTTGATGAAGTCCTAAGTAAAGAGCAGTATATAATGTTGACGAAATTGCATTGTATTGGTGATGTACACTTAAGGAACCATTGTGAACAGAAGACAAATAAAGCTTTCAGGGTGTCGCGGACAAAGTTGCCATCTTAAGATGCATAGGAAGCTTAAACGCAACAGGTACACACATATGTAAGTCCTTGGTAATAGGAAAAAAGTACATGTCCAAGATTTCTTGAAAGATGTTAAATCTTACTCATAACATTTGGTACAAATTAAAATCGCTTGTCTACAACAAGTATTATTCTAGAATGATTTGAAAATGTTTTTGAGTCAGAAACTCGAGCACACTGCACCCCCGTAGGGCTACCAGCATAATGCAAAATTCTTATTTTGCACACGTGTATAGATATGTTAATCTAATGCACACCTACCTGCATTTAATTTATTGAATTACATTTCATATGTATCTTTTGAATTTATATTTCTAGCAATTCATGATACTTTAGACTTTCGTGAGGTGTAGAATCAGTAGATTACAGGTGTGTTATTAGAGGTATGTTTCATTCGTATTGAAGCATTAAATCCTTGAAGATTTTGAAACACACACAAGCAAAAAGACAAACACACACATACACACACACACACTTATATATATAT
>NC_068981.1:169579944-169580941 GCF_001194135.2 Octopus bimaculoides
ATATATATATATATATATATACATGTACATATATATATGTGTGTGTGTATATATATATACATATAGGTACGCACACACACGCACATATATGTTTGTGTGTGCGCGTGTGTGTGTGTGTGCGTGCGCGTATAAATATTTATATATATACGCATATTTACGTATGCTTATATATTGTATATGTATATAATGAACGAGTGAAGAGATGTATTTGCATATGTATGCATATATCTTTTTACTGTATGAACAATTCCAATTTTGCTTCATAACGATAGCACACGCACAGATAAATGCTGCTCTATAAATTAGATCTTCAGGTAAAAGTTATCGATTTCCCAAAATCAAGCGAACATTTATTTATTTTCAACTACTTTACTTCTGTCAAACAATCTCTCTGATTTGAATTTATAGCCTTGAACTGGGACATTATTAATGTCTATTAAGGAGAATGGTAGAGTTTCTGACAATAATTCGCTGGTCTAAAAGCCATACAATATCTACTCATATCTTCGACTTACGTTGAAGTGTTCGTACCTTGCCAGAATCGGATATTGTGTGCCATATTTATGGGTAGCTTAAATATGTACCTGTCATATTTTGTATAAATCCTGTTAGCTATACAACATAGCACACACAATATTTAGTTTTAGCTAAGCAGATGTTTTATTTTCTGTATGGCATTCCTTCTTCAATCCCCTT
Organism: Octopus bimaculoides; assembly: GCF_001194135.2. Lineage (NCBI taxonomy): Eukaryota > Metazoa > Mollusca > Cephalopoda > Octopoda > Octopodidae > Octopus > Octopus bimaculoides. The sequence continues at coordinate 169,580,641 of NC_068981.1, forward strand.
GTTCAGAGCTCGGATCGCATATAATTTTGATGAGCACATAGAATATACAGCAAATGTTTCCAATTTCTCATTCAAAACATACTCTGTCTGATTTAGTCAACAACAGAGTCACTAAATACTCGTGATACGTGTTACAAATATGAACCAAATCTCCCTTATACATCACGCATTTTCGTCAATAAAACTTTCATAAAATCTTTGAAATGTTACCGAAGAATTATATAACCACTCTAAACACTGCCTATACCTATCCATCGTTTATGTGTGTATGTGAGTGTACATATATATATATATATATATA
>NC_068981.1:169581069-169582516 GCF_001194135.2 Octopus bimaculoides
ATATATATACATGTACATGTGAGACAGTCAAAATAGTACATAATAGAGTGTTTCTACACAATTTAAACACCGCTGCGACTTACGTTAGCGCTACTCGGATTCTTGGATGTAGACACGTTAGGCAGTATTGAAAATATCTTAGTAATTTCAAATGATAAAATATTTGACACTTTATATAAATTTTGAACGGCTGTGATAGATCGAAAATTAATACATAAATTAAATGGTCACAATTAATTCATGTGTTACTTTGAAGTAGGTGCTAAGGAACCAGATGCTTTAAGTGATGGTGTGTTGATGGCGTAGAAGTTGTTTGTGCGAAACGGAAAAAAAATTGAAGAGGCTAGATATTTTGTTCTATTTTGATAAAATATTGAATCAAATTTGAGATCTTGTATCTTTCTGTAGACATACGAATTGGTATTTATTGAAGACTGACATAAGACATTACATCAAGAAACCTTAATATCGGAAGCAAAAAACGTTATGAGAACCATACTTATGTGGAACTGAAAAATGGACATTAATATATAAGGAACATAGCTGTGAGATATGGGGATACTGAACAATGTTGAACACATGGTTTAAACACAAAACCCAAACATGCAGTACTTAAAATGTATCACAAGAACAACCACTACCGAACCCAGAAAAATAATAAAAACACTATCTATAGTCCACTATATGTGGAGATGAAAAATTTATATCATAAAATGATTACATGCCTTCATGATGTGGGCATATCTGTTTTGAGAATAACAACGATAAAAAAATTACAACAGAAGAAACGATGAAGTATTAAAAGAGGCAAAATACTTAAAAAATATTCTAACAAAATCAAATAGAAAATATCTACAATAAATAGACCATAAGTAGAAAATAGGATAGTGTACAGGCTTAGTTAACTGAAGATAAAGATGAAGGGAAAGAGAGGAAAAGAGAAAGATTTAGGTTCTTGGATAATATACAAAACTGGACAAGCTCAAAATACTGAACATACATTAAATGTATATGCATAAGAATAGCAAAAGCAAGAACAAGATGCTGATTAAGAGGATGACGATATTTGTTGGTGATAAGAAAGGCTCCTCTCCCAGCACCTTATCACAACCTATCAGTTTACCAAACACTCTACACTCTTGAAGGAAACGTACGTTTCAGACTGATCTTTTTAAACCAGTAATTTAGTGCAACACTTCTATAACTAGATCGGCAACATAGTCTAACATTCCATAAATATATCCTTCCTCAATTATTTTGTAATTATGAGCCAGATGTATATCATTTGTTAATTGTTTCACGTGTACCATTTGAGATTAGTGAAAATACGCAGCGATAAAATCATGTACATACATACATACATACATACATACATACACACACATATATAGATACATGTAGTATATGTATATACATATATATATATATATATATATATATATATATA
>NC_068981.1:169582639-169583236 GCF_001194135.2 Octopus bimaculoides
ATATATATGTGTGTGTGCGTGTATGTGTGTGTATGTATGTATCTAGTGTATTTTCACCACGCTCGCCTTTCACACATTAAACAATTATATATACATATACTTTATTTAAAAGCAGCAGAAATATAACTTTAGACTGTCCGATGAACGGGAACGTGAAACTCCGAGTAACAGTTTTTAGTTATATTTCTGCTGCTTTTAAATAAAACATATTACTCTACCTCTGGTATTTGAGTACTCTTTTTGGCACCTCGTTGCACATTTATGTGCTTACTCCGATCTATCTATCTATCTATCTATCTATCTATCTATCTATCTATCTATCTATCTATCTATCTATATCGTATATATTCGCCATGTTGGACCGGTGAAATCTACAAGTTTTTTACATTCTCTCGCTATTTACTTTTTCTTATTCCTTTCCGATGAAGAGCGTAGGCTCGAAATGTATAACACCTTTTCATTTTTACAGAGCGTCAAACTAATACACTTCCTTGTTGTTCATACACCTGTATTCGTCTTTTGTTTTTCTATAAATTTCGACAATATATATATATATATATATATATATATATATATATATATATATATATATATATA
>NC_068981.1:169583258-169590634 GCF_001194135.2 Octopus bimaculoides
GAGAGAGAGAGAGAGAGAGAGAGAGAGAGAGAGAGAGAGAGAGAGAGAGAGAGAGAGCTATATGTACATATGTGTGAATGGCACAGATATTTAATCATTTTATTTCGAATCGGAGTGTTATTGCTGTTTGAAATGTGATGCGTTATAGTGTCATTGATGTTGATTCTTCCAATCTTTCTCCCGTGATGTTTTTCTTTGTATCCAGCCGTAATATATTTAGAAATACATTATGAAATGTCTGTAATATTCGTATGTCCGTTTACTTTGTCGGTAACTTTGAATAATTTATCTATGTCTAACTAATGAAAAATTTTCGCTCGCTTTGTAAGTAAGAGTGTATATTTTCATTTTATTTCGTCTGTTTGGGGATTTGGAAAATATTGGTAGGATCGTGTTGGGTTACGGAAAACCTGTATATCAAAGATGTAGAAAAATATAAAAATTCGTTTTGGCAACCCGTGAGTTTTTCAAGATCTTAAGGAAAATATCAAATTTGACACTCTTGCGTTGTGCATATCATTCGACATGATATTTATGCCATGGCTTCTTAATTTCTTTCCTGGTGGATTCCTTAGAAGTTTTATTTCGATTCTTGTTAGATGTTTCCTATTGAAAATAGTGTCCACGTACATAAATAACCTTAAAAATATTAACTCATAAATTTTACACACACACATACACACGCATGTGTATGTGAGTGTGTGTACACACATACACTCATATATATGTGAACACATACGTATATGTCTGTTTGAATATCAGTATGTGTATGCCTGCATATAATATGTATTATTTACTACCATGGATCGGGAATCATAATGCAGGAGGTGTGTTTGATAAGTTTTGAGCCGTCAAGGCTCAAAGGCCTTGAATTCTTGTACCGTCATCAGAAATCTTCTACCATGTCTTTTTTTTTTTTGAAGCTCAAGATTTTTCACTCACCCCTCGTATATCTGAAATCAAATTTGGATAGGGATATTATGATAAATATTTTTATTACGAGGATGACTCTAGTTCCATTATCTTCTTCACCTCTTCTTCCGTGTTTTACACATACACATAATTGTAACCAATAGATACATGTAAACAGCACAGACATCTTTATCTGCAAATTGATGTGTACAACAGTTGACATAATTGCCGTCGGTTGGCTTTTAGGTGGTAAGGAGATAGTATGTCTTCAACTAGCAGTCCATAGATGCTGATTTTGCCGTTTAAACATATGATGAACTCATATTTTAAAGTGAACTGCCGTTTATTAATATCGATGCTAATGAACTGAGTCTATACCTAGATCTGACAAACACAAAGGACTACTTGTTCAGATGCAGTATAGGAGGCACACAGCTTCTGTCCCCACAAACCTTAAAGCTACAGTAGCCAGCGACACCCTTTATTACATATATTGTTAAAGGAGTGTCCTATAGGTGTGGACATTACTTGAGACATCAAAGTTTTTGCATGGTGTAGGGTGAAGAGGAAATATGACATATTAAATATATACAATGTTATTAAATCCCTGCTTTGTCGATAAGTTGAAAACATCGTCCGACTGATGATAATAAGCAACATGAAATCTATATGTTCAAGCGACAACAGCTAGAAAAATCTATCCAAATTATTAGAAGTCTTAATTGAAGTAACCACATGGACATATGAACAGAGAATTCCCCACACTGGGTAACAATTATAAATAGAGAACATGACCATCAGCGGAAAATTCAGACTGCATAATATAAGCACATTACAATTAAACCCAGTAAAGATATAATACAAAACTGAAACACAAACGAAATGAAATGAAAAGTAGTCTGTTTCACCAGAAGGAAACGACAAAAAACTGTTCATCCTAATGGCAGAACACATAAGATTACTTTAGACTGTATTACAACTCTTCTAACCTCATTAACTGCCGAGGCGTATGCATTAGGTTTTACTGCACATACAGTTATCTGTTTACACTCATATGAATAGCGTGGCGTAAGGATATCATGGAGACGTTGGATAAATATTCTAAAACATGATATAGATAAGGTATACTTCGTATCCTAAAATATTTTGTAATGGAATATGAGAAAAAAATATTACAATTTTAATTTCACTAACGTCGGAAGTGTGTAAGTGATTTAATAATGTGATAGTCATTGATCCTATATACAATAGATAAGTAGCAAATCGATTTCAGAAAATCGTCAATGAAGCTAACTTTAAAAAAACAGGTCGGGGACCCAACACGGAGCTATCATATTCAATACCACAAAATCTTATGTATTTGACAGATACAACAGTAGAGGAAATTGCCTGATAAATGCCCCAAGCCATTATATTAACGTTGAAATCAATGCTGCTGTGTAAGGTCCTAAGAATAATTATCTGAAATACTCACAAAATCTTGCGTTGGAGAGAAACAGCCAATCGGATTAAAGAGAAAATATTCGGGGGCGTGTTATATAATAACGATATGAAGCAGATAAACATGCTGGACCCATCAAGAGACTTAGCATAAATAGCAAATCTACAATTCGTTATGATTGAATCATACGAAAGGTAACTGAATTAGAGTGAATACAAGAGTACAACGCTTCTATTAAATAGAAGTCCTAATAAAGCAACATGAATACGCCATAATTACGGAGTACAGTCATTATTGTATATCCATAAAAATAAATTTTTCATACGCATATATGGATTTCTATCTATCTATCTCTCTATCTATCTATCTATCTATCTATCTATCTATCTATCTATCTATCTATATATATATATATATATATATATATATATTTCTCTCTGTTCATCTATCTTTATTTACATATGTCTATATGTCTACACACACTCACACACACACGCATACACACACGCGCACACAGAAATACAATCACTCACACACACACATATATATTTTTCTTAACGTCATTAATATTCATAGTGGTTTTTTATTTGTATTTTCCCTCCCACGAACTTGGTGAAAGATTCGGAACATATATGTACTTATCTATTCTCTTAAAGTATATTTAAATAATAGCATGTGGTAGAAGTTATAGATTATATTATTACTCTATTGATGTATTAATTTTGTCTGTGTGTATTTATATATATATACGCATATATGGATTTCTATCTTCCAGTCAATCAATCAATCAATCAATCGATCAATCAATTTCTCTTTTCATCTATCTTTACGTACCTATGTCTACACACACTCACACACTTATACCCGTATATATGTATATATATATGTGCGTGTGTGTGTATAAGTGTGTGTGAGTGTGTGTGTAGACATATGTACGTAAAGATGGATGAACAGAGAAATATATATCGGCCGAAAATGCAACGACGATCTGGAACTCGACTCACGATAGACAGGTCCAAGTGACCCATCCTTGTTTTTCTTGTCCTTTTTGTATCGTCTAGCTGTCCGGATGTTCTGTTGTCGCCTGTTCCATTTTTTGCTTTGTTTATATATATATATATATATATATATATACAGACAGATATAAATATAGATAGATAGAAACAAATCCATACATGCGTATATATATATATATATATATATATATATATATATATATATATATATATATGTGTGTGTGTGTGTGTGTGTGTGTGTATGTGTGTATATATGAACACAGCCAAAACTAATACATCATTACAGTAATAATATAATATATAAGTTCTACTACGGGCTACTATTTAAACATAATTTAAGAGAATAGATAAGCACATATATGTGTTCCAAATCATTCACCAAGTTCGTGGGAGGGGAAATACAAATAAAAAGCTATGAATATTAATGGTGTTAAGAAAAATATATGAAAGAATAAAAATAGTACACGCAGTAAATTGGCATGGTGCAGAGGTAGGAGAAGAGAATTAAATGCAAAGTTGATTTGCATCTGAATGACACAAGAGACCCAGAGTTCAAAATCAACAATTTAAATAACCCAAAAGTCCAAAGTTCAAACAGAAACAATACAATAGAGATATAAGTCCGATGTTGAAAAGAAACTAATAAACAATCAAATCACTCACACACAAAAGGACAAGTAGCCTTTAAATAATAACTTAATATCTCAAAGTGATATGCTTAAAGAGGAACGTAATTATGAAAACCAGAAAATGTCAAAAGAACACGAAGAAAATAAACGTTTTATAAAATCTAATCAGAAACTGATTTTTCCCAAATACGCTGAAACTGCAAAATAGCAAGAGAAAAGAAGCGTGACACAACTTGGTAGACAATACTAAACCTAAATAAATGGAAATTGAGCATAACAAATTATCTTGTACTCTTTTATGCCCATATGACAAAGTGCTTTTCACGATCTAATCGTTTCATTCTCAGTATACTCCGTCAGATCCAGATATTTGCGAAACAAGCACGCTTAGATATGTGACATGAAATCATCAGCGTAATTAGCATAGCTAAAGAACTTGAGGAGATGTATTAACTAAGAGCTGATGTAGATCCGCCCCAAGGGACATTGGGAAAAGTCTATTGATCAGAAGAGGACAATAATAGAATGAACCACTTCACTGATAAAATAGTACATAGGTACTTAGCACGAAAACCAGAAACTATAGAAATAATTGATCATTTCGGAAGCTTGGCATAGAATACTGGCAACTTTATGACATCCTACTTCGAATGCTACTTTTATGCAATTCAAGAACAGGAAAAAGCTTTGACAGACAACAAATGTAGTGTGTGCAAAACCAAGACTGTAAGCATCAACCATATTATTCCGAACTGCGAGGGAATGTCTTCAAGATATTATTTTCCCGAGAGCCACGATGCGATGGCAGAATAGCCTGGAACAAGATAATGAAAACGAAAACACCTACAGACAATGTTCACAACATTATGACTGATGGGTCAAAAGCATATTGGTGGAAATTAAAAAATTAAAACAAACAAGTTAAAGTATGACCGACCAGATATTGTTTGGGACCAAAGGGAACAGATATGTTGTGAAATCAGTAGCCCTTTCAGCACGTATTTGGTTGAAAATATACACGAGGAAGAGGACATCAATGGACCATTGATGAGAAGTTTGCAAATCCAGTACACTTTCAGGTTCATACCTAATATTGTTGGAAAAATAGGATACATAACAACCCGTCTGGAGCAAAGTATTGTTGCAATTATGTTCAGAAGGCAAATCATCAATTCATACACTACAAATGTTCATAATACCTGGGATTAGAAAAATCTGCCTGACCACCTTAATATTTAAAGGATAAGGAACAAAACAAGGTGCTTTCCTTCACATCTTTACAACTAAGTAGGTGGCCGCTCAAAATTTATTCCAAATTTCAAAGTGAGAGAGAGCACATACATACATACATACATACATACATATATACATGCATGCATACGCATAAATGTACATATATAAATACATATATATATATATACACACACATAGACACACACATACACACACGCACAATTACCATACATATGTAATTATACATAGGTTGTTTCACATGAAATGTCGTATTTGAAAGGTAATAATAAAATATTTCAGACGTGTTAGAGAACTGATTTATTTAATCAAAGTATGATCCATGTTCATTTATGACATTTACCTAACGATTCTCTATGTCATATATTCCATCTCTAAATAAAAAAAAATCAACTTTTGTTGTGATAAACTGTCCAAAGGCTTCAAATACGTCTTCTCTATTTCAGAATACTATATTGCTTATGAAGAGCTCGCAATGTGTAAATAAGTGAGGATCGGTAGGAGAAATATAAGGGGAATAGGGACGATGTTGCAAAATCTCGTAATTCAGGCTTTGCAGCTTTTGGACTGCGGCTTGGACGTGCATTGTCGTGGAGCAAAATTGGGCCATCTCTATTCACTAGTATGGGTTGCTTCTTTTTCAAATTCTCATGCATAGAATCAATTTCCTGGCAATGCGATGTTGCTGTTAGCGATTTCTGTGTGGCAAAAATAAATAATGAATAACTCACTTCGCAGACGACCATACAGTGACCACTAACGTTTTAGGGTGTAATGGTGAGTTTGGGTAGTGTTTAGATAACTCTCCTACATCTAATCACTGTCCTGTTCTCATGCTGTTGTCAAAGAGTATCTATTTCTCATCACAAGTAATGATATGATGCAAAATTGGTCTTTTTCCAGTCGAGTAAGCTATAAGGAGCACACTTCGAGGAGTTTGTATTTTTTAAAATCTCGTTCAGTTGATGTGGAACAAGCCTATCTATTTTCTTGACATTTCCGATTTTTTTACAGTTGTATGAGATGTTTGGAGATTTGATGAAAGTTTTCGAACCTTTGTTCTCGGATTTGTTCAACCAAAGCATTTAATCCATCATGCCAAATAACTAATTTTTGGCTACTCCTTGATTTATTTTCAAGGCTATCTTGGAACCATCTCTATCCCCAGTTCGATGTCAACAAGACTACTACCAAGGGCTCACTTGATATTCCGTAGAACAACTGCGGCAGGGTGACTCAGTTTGTACTCATACGAGAAAATCACTTAACTTAGTTTGATTGTTATGAATTTCGTAAAGTCTGTGGGTACGAATTTTGTATACCAGTTTTGTTGGGAAAGAAAAAGAGTCAAAATTAAATGCAAGGTATACATAAACGAGTTTTTAAATGAATGAAATAATAAGTAATTAAAAATGTGACATTTCATGTGAAACAACCTAATACATACCCACACACACAGATATTTGAATTACGACTGGTTTAATGCTGAGCTTTCTATGAACTGCAGGATTGCAGTTTCTAAATTTTGTGCCGAATTGAATATCCAATGTATAAGTCCTTAAATACTTGAGGACATGAATTTGCCATTTAAATATAGGCATTAATGATGTTCTGAAACTGAGGATTCATGAAAAGTTATGTTAGCAAGCATTGGAAAAATTCGTAAGTGGTTCGAGATAATACATTATTGCTTATAAACTTACACGTACATAGCGATTAAAAATATCGTACTGGAAAATTTTAAATACAGGCGTGACCAAACTTATATCGGAAGTACATAAATAACTTCGAAAGATATCCAGTTATATTTCTGGTGACACTAAATAAGCTTCTGAATTACAGCTATCCAAACATTCGTCTGTTATTTCGGGTCATGTAGGTACTGAAGAACTGAGAAACAAATCATTACCTGAATAGAATACTTGTCTATGGAAAGTATCATCTCACGCAGTAAGAAATTAATTCTCTGGCTACTTATGAATGAAATGAATTATTCGCCAGTCCCCATTTGTCTACATCGCTGAATTATGTCACCCTGCGTAACGTATTTATATATGGAAGTATGCGCCTTTGTTCACAGATTATATATATATATATATATATATATATATATATATATATATATAT
>NC_068981.1:169590784-169594756 GCF_001194135.2 Octopus bimaculoides
ATGCTGGAAATGATTGTGTAGTGAGAGGATAGGAAAATGTATTTATTGATAGACGGAAAGCTAAGCATAATATTATCTAAGTAATGAAAGGTTCTTTTAAAATGTATCTCTTAAAGGAATGTTTTAAAATACAATAAATTCCAGGTTTTAGAGATGGTAATGTTGGTCTTTTGAAATGATATAATAGTTTATAATTGTACAAGGTTGAAACATTTCCCGTAAACATACCTTACATGAAGAAGAACAAAACTTCCTTTGGTGCCCTGCATTGTGTAATGTTCTTCTGGTTTGCATGGAATCAATATAAATGTATTCACTTGTGGAATCATCGTTTAACATCTGACGTGCACACCCAGAGTTTAGAATCTTCTGTATCAATGAAACCAAGGGTCATGAAGGATAATGATCAGCAATGATGTAAAAGGGCTTTTCAAATAAAGAAACACTAGCAATTCATATATCTGTTTGCTGTCCTTTAAAAGACACAAATCTCGGTGCTTACAGTTAGAATGTAATTGAAACTAGTTCTAAACACCAGCAGGTGTAATAGCAATGCTGGTGCAATACCGAATGGTTTTAATCAGTATGAAGAATGACTAAACTTCAAAGTCAGAGAAATATTTTCCTCATGCTTTTTCGCATTCTAAAAGTGAACAATAGATTATGCTGAAATGTTATGTTTACGATTTAACTTTAAATAGTATTTTCCTTTTCTATTTTTTGTACAATTTTATTTTTACTTGAGCAATGACTGAATCAGATACTTTTACCTTGATCAGCCCTAGGCAAGTATCATCCTAATCATGATAAAGCAGCGCTGGTTTTCTTTGTTTTATTTTAACTACAGTTCAATCAAACCGTGAATAGTTGTAAGACGACTGACTATACGATGTCAGTAGTGGTAATGGAGATAGACGCAATAATGATGCTCTTGGCAGTGATTAATTGAACAGCTTTCCTGGAATGTCATTCCTGAAAATAATATAGTGAATCCTTTAAATATTTTTTTCTTTCTTCTTGCTTCTTCTATTAGCACAGCATGTCGTTTCAAATTTAAATCAAATTCACGGAGCAAGAATGCTGATTCCTTGATAGACCATCACACTAGAAATATTACTGGACTACGTTAGCTCACAATTATTGATTTCTTACTTATGCATAAGACACATCCTTAAATAGTGGTATATTATTATCCAATCGATCCCAAATAGATAACTGGTAGATATTTAATTTATTTCGGGAGAAAGAATTGTAAACTTGACCAGGTGGTATTGATGTAAACAAGAAGCTTATTTTTGCTTAAAATGTTTACCTCTGTGCTATGTTATTAACGGCGTCAACTTAAAGCTGAGATTATTAAATCTGTAGGCTTCGATAATGCGATAAATTCAATAAATGTTTAAAATTCTAAATTATTTCTATTAAAAGGTGTATTTTCAATATTTCCCAAGTTAACATGGACAATTGACCAATATTAATAAATGTACTTATAGTTACTCAAATTTCAGTTCAATCATTTTGTTCCATATATTTCTTCAGAAATAGTTTCTTTTAGTGTTTTGTTTTGGGTCGGAGCACGAGAGTGTACGTGTCAGTAAAATGCTTGCAACGAAATGACCTCAAACCTTTTATTCAGCAATCTGTTCTCAATAAATCTATGTTTAATCTATAAATTTTAAGTTTACTCATAAATATGAAATGCTTTATAATTAGCATGACAAGAATAATGCATGCGTTTTGTGGCACGAAGTATTGTTTACTAGTAGTGGAGAGAAGCATATAAAATGATTTATAAGATTTATAGATGAACGAACTAGAATTATGCTTCTATTAATATCTTTATGTCTTTACTGAAGGTTGGTAGATACAATGGAGGAACATTAATTTTGAAATTATGCTAGTTAAACAGCCCTTCTGCATTTTTATACTAAATCATTTGTGGCGAGAATTCCCACTATAGTCTTAATAACAGCAAAATTTCCTACTTCAAAATTTTGCTGTTATTAACAAATCTCCATCAAATTAAGCAATATCAGATGGAGTTGGATCTAACGACCACAAAAACAACTACAATTGCGAGGACAGCAGCGGCTGTGGCAGCAGTGAAGAGAATGATAACTCATCAACTCATAATTTCTTTAATAACTGCACTTTAATGTAATCTGTCCTTGTAATCAAACAACGACTGCTTATGATATGAAAATAATTCTGTATCATGAAATATTTCCATTCATCTCAAGCATACCTAACTAACTCGGATTGTACCATAAATCTCCCTGTAAATAGTCAAAACTGAACAGAAGAATACGTAAAGTACCAGTGGATAAATGAAACTAGATCATGGTCAGCGCATTGAAATAATTAAGGTTGAAGTTGACAACAAATGTTTTTGAAGTTCTATCTGACATCACATATGAATATTATCTGCCTTTGTTGAATGATCGTGGTCTTAAAATAGTTTCAGATGAATATTTAAAAAGACGTATGAAAATTAGCACATCAATAACATTGTTCAGCGTGAAGATATTGTTTCACAATCAGCATTTAAAATATAGAACTGAAAAGAAAGATAATACATTATTAATACTTGTGTAGAGATATCTTTTATCTTTTATATTTTAATTGTTTTGGTCATTAGACTGCAGCCATGCAGTAGTCGCGGCCTAAAGAATTTTTGGTCGAAGGAATCGACCCCGAGACTTATTTTTAAAGCCTTCTACTCATTCTATCGGTGGTGGTGAACAAACACAAGCAAAAACACACACACACGCGCGCGCACACACACACGTACATATCTATGCATATATAATACGACGGGCTTCTTTCAGTTTCCGTCTACCAAATCTACTCACAAAATTTGCTCGGCCCGAACCGAGATTATAGTAGAAAACATATACACATACTGAAAGTGTCACGCAGTGGAGCTAAACCTGGAACCATGTGATTGGGAAGCAAACCAGTCACCACACAACTACGCCTGAAACTACATGGTGAGAAATATACGAAACAAAAATGAAGATGGAGAGGGGAAAGAGAAGAAACAAATTGAAAGAAGTGAGGAAGTCATAAGTAAAGAGGGAATGAAGAAAGTAAGCAAACAAAAATTGAGTGGAAAATTCCGTAACTGAAACTTATAAACAAACGAAATTTAGAGAGATATTTGTCTCAATATTTAAAGTGCTTAATAACATTTTGTAGTTTGAATCAGTAGTGAACACATGAATCAACAGTATCTTTGAGATGATTCTCACCAACACTGACGTTTCTAATTGTAACTATTTCATTAAACTTGAATTTTCATTTTGTTCCTGTAACAAAATAAATGGTGAATAATCGTCGTTTCCACACTATCGTAATCCTATTTTTAAATTCTGTGTTTAAGGTGGAGTATGCTTGATATAATAAAGCAGTAGATTCATCTTCTCCGTTTCTGGTTTCAACTCAAAAAGCTTCAACTTAACATTTGATCCACTTCAGTTGCTAACTAGGTAGAATGATATTTTGATTAAAGTCCGTCCATTTAAAAAACAAAAAACAAAAAAATGTTATTATTTCTTTATAAATAAGTCTTCTATATTTCAATACATCATTGCATAGATTGATTATCATGTACTATATTAATCTCTGTATTGTTAATTTATATAAACGGGCCAAACAGAAAATGTTACACACACACATACATAACTACATAGATACATAGCTACATACATACATACATACATACATACATACATACATACATACATATATACATACATACATATATATTTGTTAAAAAAGATATCCGCTATATCTACTACATCGGAAATCTGCAATAGATCCATAGTTCCATAAGTCCCGGCTCGGTTACAAACTGGTAACCCTAGTAATCCGTTACAACACATACCCAGGATGCATACGTATTCGTTTATATCACCTGTGATCTAAACCTCCATATTTTGTGTGTGTGTGTGTAAGGGCGTGTATATATAT
>NC_068981.1:169594766-169595004 GCF_001194135.2 Octopus bimaculoides
AGATTGATTATCATGTACTATATTAATCTCTGTATTGTTAATTTATATAAACGGGCCAAACAGAAAATGTTACACACACACATACATAACTACATAGATACATAGCTACATACATACATACATACATACATACATACATACATACATACATATATACATACATACATATATATTTGTTAAAAAAGATATCCGCTATATCTACTACATCGGAAATCTGCAATAGATCCATAGTTCCATA
>NC_068981.1:169595975-169603329 GCF_001194135.2 Octopus bimaculoides
ATATGTGTGTGTGTGTATGTGTGTGTGTGTGTGTGTGTGTATGTGTGCGTGTGTGTACAGATAGGCACATACAAATGAATACTTACTTTCACGAGAGACATATGTATATGAATATAAGTATAAGTATTTATTATTAAATTAATTGAAATTTGTTGTGTAGCATATATATTTTTAAAGCAAATAACCTTAAACAAAAACAGTGTAAAAAGCATGAATTCTTCTGAAATGTTATATTTCTTATAGGATGTGATATTTAATGCATTGGCATGATTTCTATTTTGGTTAATATATTAGTTATCATATAAATGTAATAAATTTAAACTTTATTTTGTAATTGTTTTCACTGTTTTGTTGCATTTCAATTACTTTTGTTTCTTTCGTCCGATAATGAAAGATCGATTAAATCATTGAAAAATAAAATTTGAACGAGGAAAAACAAAAAATTTTCAGAGAAAATATGTGAAATATAAGGAAGCACTTCTTATATTCTCAGTTATAAGTATACACCGATTGCATTCACGTACACATGCATACATACATACACATGCATACATACATACACATGCAGACATACATACGCATATACACATATATTAGAAATCTTTGATATGTTCCATAATTTGCAATGTTTTGTACTTTAGAAAATGCTATTTTTCCGTAATCTTGTCTTTTTTTTTCAGCCTCTCTAGCAGACGCGCATAACTCCATTATCGATCTCTTGTTTTTGTTTGCTTTTACTTAATGTTTTGCATAATAGTAAATCAAAAAGAATTAACAAAAAGAAAGAATAATAATATAAGGAAATCTTTATAAAATGCTATCAAAGAAGAAATATTATGTAAAAAAACAAAAATCCCTACTGGTTTGATGATTCCATGCTATGAACGAAATATTGACCAATGTTATCATTTACAATATTTAGACAATCAGCACCTAATAATATAACTCGCGAGAACATATTCTACAGTATAATGCACATGTCACATATATTCAATACAGTTAATACATAGTTTTATAATACAATGTATACGACTGGCATTCTAAATAATTACTAATCCTAATCATAATACAAGCAGCCTGGCATATATTTTTATACAAGTCCCGCACGGCGTATGTTCTAAGCAATCGCCACTCACATTCTGCTCTATAGCTACACAAAATAATAATGAAACTAGTAGACATGTGGCCTGTTGCTGCTGGAATGCAAACTTATTTACGTTCATCAACTCCACCTAAGTCGACTGGGCTACATCCAATCAGAGAAACGTCATTGATGATATTTTTCAAACCATTCATGAAATGTATTTTAAAACGTTATACAATCTACACGACATGTTCTACGCAAATTCCTTCCAATATTATAACAGTCTTGTTGATATCCATTCTATATGATGTTTTACCCATTAATATTTCACACCTTGCAGAACATATATTTTACACAATTGCTACGGACAACATATGTTTTACATAGTCACCACATATTGGAATACTGTCTACAAGACATATTCTTTCCAACCATGAATTTGTGAAATATCTAATTCACATAATTCATAATCTATAAAGTCACTTCATAATATAAACTTTTGCAGTCATTTCCTCCGTTTGTCATTCAATTTTATAATCGGGTCATTCAAAGTCGCCAAAAATATTAGCGCCATGAAGTTAGTCATTCGAATTCGTTTTTCGATCATTCAATTTCGCACTTTGGTCAAAGATTTTCGCAATTACATCATTTAAATTTAAATGCTAGGAAGCGTTTTTTCGAGCATTCAAATTCGTTTAGGTGGTATCTGTTTAACACTTCGAGCAATCAAATTAGCACGATAGCTGTTTTGGTTTCATCTCATGATCATTGTTTTCATAATCATGTGTTTTCATCTATTGTTTATGCTTTAAGCACTCTATCGTGTCTTTTCTATATCCCATGTCTTTTCTATATATTCTTTTTTTTTGCATAGGCAGATGTATTTATTGTTAAAGACTTCATGAAATCGCATTCGAGCCTTTTCAGTCTTTTTAAAGAAACTCACAATTACAACAAATGCTCATTTTCTTTGTTTTCAATACATTATAATGTGATATGTGTTCTTCCCTGCATAATATGTCTTGTTGGGAAAAGTATATATTTCTTTCATTTTACATTTTTGTTCTTTCGTCGGGGTAAGCTTTTATGTACACTAAGATAATTATTGATTTACAATCTTGATAAGGAAAGTTCGTTTGATAGGATTTAGTTGTTTATTTCCTGGCGGTCGCGGCATCTCCGGACTTAAGTCTGGACGTGTCTATACCAAAGAACAGAATTTTCTGGACTGATAGCGTCGATGTTACACCTTGCAACCTGTTGTATTACACGTACTCACCATACTTCCATGGTCATGCCGGCTTCTTCTGCAGCTACCCGGTCGCCAACCCTTTGCTACAACTCAGCTCGAGTGAAGTCCCGCTTCACATCGCCTTAAAATTAGAATGCGCCATTTCCGTACAATTAAGAAATGGCGAGTAGGGAGGCTGAAGTTTCAGGCTAATCCGCGGTCGGCGTGAGCTGGGAGCTCGGAGCGAACGTGTGGCCGCGCATTGTCGTAGATCAAATAGACGTATTCATCTGCTGGGAACATGTCGGCACACGCTCGAACTGATCCCGCCAAGAACTCCTCGAAAGAGTTTTGTGTAACGGAATCGTTCTTAATAGGGTGGTGAATCAGGCCGATTTATCCCGACACCTCGTGGCTCCATGATTGTGAGCTGGTTTAAGAGAAAGGGCTATAATATGTAACTGATACCGACCGGTTACGAATGTTGCAATGAAAATGACTTCGCTTTTTTATTATCCATACGGACTAACAAAGAAGGGCCAATACAACAAATGCGAAAAATGAAACGCATGATACAATGAAAAATTGAAAATAAGAGATGGAAATGACGTTACTTGCCCCACCAAGTGACATCACTTACTTGCCTGTACCTCTGTGTTCTATTATATCCAGTCCATAATGTATTTTTAGTTCCCTATATGCTATAGATTTTGGCAATTTATTCATACCATAGATCACTTTCCATACCTCGCATCCTCCTTTGTATCCTTTTATATCGTTCATTTGCTGTTCAGTTATTAATAAGCATGTATGTTCACCGCCACTACACTCCTTATTCTCTACTCCAACATATACTGAATCTTCCCATCCTAACACTGTTTCGACCAGCTCATCATTTGCTTCCTCATATAACACACACGCATAACAACCAGTGGGGGGGGGGGGGTTGTGAATTCCTGTGTGTAATATCGCTTCTTTTCTGTTTTTGTGTTGGAGGGGAGTCGGAAAGTTTATTATCTGCAGGGAGAGGGTTGGGCGAAGACGGTATGGGTGGTCATTGGGTAGTTGTGCGGTGAGGTTCTGCATGCGTTGGACTTAGCTTCTTTCTCTTCCTTTTTTCTTTTTCCGGTGGTTTCCCATTCTTTCTCTGTTATTTCTTCTTCCGCTTCTACTGGTATCATTCTATTTTCTTTTAGTCCTTCCTGGCGTTCCTCCTGTGGCTCCTCCTGGGGTTCTTTCTCTTGCAGTCTTTAATTTCTTTGATCGGTGGAGGGCATTGCGCTCTTAAATGGCCCTTCAGGCCACATTTAAAACAGCAAGGGATTCTGCCCTCCACCCACATTCTCAAGCTTATGTCTCCTACAGTCACTGTCTCTGCGAGATTTTGTAGGGTATCTGCCTCAGCTGAATAATAAGCTCCAATGATTTTCCTTTCCAAATCCCCTCCCCTCTTCCGTTTCCATGGCTTGGAGAACGGCAACCTTCTCCTCCCTTCCAAGGACAGCTGCCGCAACCCAAGCCACATCTATGTCTGGCGGGATTCCCTCTACCCTGATCTTGGATGTCCTTCCAAGATACATGTGTAGAAGGACTACTTTATCCGATTTCACCGTGTTTACGGCCAGCCTCTTCACTACTACCTCCGTCTTGAACTGGGCTATTACCTTTCTGTATTTGTTTCCTCTTGTTAAAACACCATATCTTTTGATACTGCACACAACACCTCGATTATTTCAGCTTCTACCTGATCCACCTGTTTCTGTTCCACTGAATAAACAATCGTTTATATACAATCGTCTTTTTCCTCATCTCCTCCATAACTTTCTATGGAGGCGACAACTTTACGTCACCACCTAATTGCTGTGCCATGTTTTGAAATTTACAATGAAAAAGACTTTTCTGGACAGAAGAATCACATACTTTATATCTTCATTGTAGCTATAACAACATAATAAAATTTGCATGACAAAACGTCATTTAAATTTACCGTTTTAACATTCTCTTCTTAGAATGTGAATAAAACCACACATGTAAAATTAGTTCTAAATTGAATGAAGTTATTCCGAACTCGAATGCTCACGTGTGAATTAGAATGCTCGAAAAGACGATTCCTCGCATTCCCACTAATTTGAATGCTTTCGACGGGCATGTTAATCTGAATGATGCAAATGCTAAATTATTTGATCGAAGTGCAAAATTGAATGGTCAAAAGACAAATTTGAATAACTAACTTCATGGCGCTAATTGTTTCATGATTTTGAATGGCCTGGTTATCAAATTGAATGGCAAACGCAGGAAAATGACTGCAAACACCTATATTCATAGCAACACTACCGCACGACTTCTCTTTCTCAATGAAACACAAAATAAACGGACATAACTAGAACAGCACAAATGAAATAAATTAGATACAACACACAAACGTCATCTGGCATCTGTTAAACTGTTCCTGATATAAGAACATATGGGTAATTTGGCAGAAAGGATTAATGATTAAATATAACACATCGTTTGGCTAGTATTTTATTTTAAAGAGTCCGGAGAAATGAAAAGCAATGTTGACATCGGTGGAGTATAAACTTCGAACGCAAATAACCGGAAGAAATATTGTCAAGTATTTTCTGACGTTCAAACGACGCTGTGTATCTATTTCCACAATAAATGTTTGTAATGTGATACAAGGTTAAAAATATCGGAGTGGTGGGTTATGGTTTAGTGGAACAAATTGACCCAACCTCTGGCTGTCACTATTTTATCCACCGTAGGTGGGTGAACGGTAAAATTGCATCCTGGAAGATTTAAACGCAGAAAGTTAAGATCAGAAGAAATACCACAAAATATTTTTTCTGATCCACATGAAATTCAAACAGCACACCTATAGAATATTCGAAAAAAGCTGCTCCCATGAAAATACGAATCCATGTGTTTATAACAAATGCTTAACAGTAGAAAGTGCTAAACCATAGGAATGTTGTATATCAGAATAACTTAGAGATTGGAAACAGTAAAATATTTAAAATCCATTGTTTATACGCAGAAGGATGGACCAAACCAAATGCCCATTCTCGGAGAGTACTATCAACTATAAAATAAATACAACTCTAAATAAATGCAAACTTTGCCATTTTACAGGTCATGAAAACAGTTACGAATATCTATATCACCAGGACAAACTAAATAATCTATGCAGCAGCCACAGTATTTCATGAAAATCTCTCCCTTAGAGGAATATATTAATGCAAAGATACACGTGAAAGAGAAACATAAAATGAAAGAGAGAAATAAAATAAAAAAGTACAGAATCTTTAATAAAATCACCTTCGAAGCGACAGAAATGTAAAAACTGAAAGTGAGACAAATATTACAGACATACAACATAAGTTGAAATAAATGATAAAAAAAAATCTCCAGAATTTTCTGATATCAAAAGAAGCTTAAAACAAGAGATACCACTGAATCGAAGAAAAAAGAAACCCCAAAATATCTATAACATCATTTTGAACTAGTCAAACATTTCGCTTCTAACAAAAATGATATTACTAAGAACTAAAGAAATTCAAAACACAAGACAACGCAGCACAGATAACAAGGGGAAAATATTTGGAGAGTTGCTGGGTAAAGATTTAAGTCAAATAACAGATCAACACTAACAAGAATATTCGAAAAAAACCCATGCAATATCAGAGTAAACATAGGAAGAATTTAGCAGCCTAAACCGAATCCAAGAGAGGGAAAAAATTGTAAAGAATCCGGAAATTATCCCATTTCAAAATTCTAGCTAAAGGCACGCACATAGGGCTTACAAAAATACTGAGTGAGTTACGAAAAGAGCCAAAACAAAAAATGAATAAAATATCAGAAGGAACATCCGGACAACTCACTGAAAAACAATTTTAATCCTAAAGACTTACAAAACAGTAAACCGCAAAATCTACAGACCGATAACACGATTCGTGGTATTATACAAAAGCATGGTTTCCATATTAGCCAAATAATAAATGTTGGCAATAAATAATGATAAAACGAATCATTCATATACATTTCCAGATGAACAGAGTATATGTTAAAGATACGTAGTTAGAAAGATCTATTAGTGATAAAAGATTCATGCATACTTGAAAATTAGCTAGTTTTCAACAAAGCCCCAAAACTCTCTTTCAGTAACGTTTCAACCAGTCATTAATATATTCACGCAAATATTTAAAGAAGATTAAAAGTTGAAAGGTATAGTTATTTTACCTGTTCCAATTATAGTCTATAATTTTATTTTATTTGACAAGACGATAAGAAAACAAGAAAAATAACATTTAAATGAGCCAACCAAAATCTGACAAAAATTTACATTTTCCAAAAAATGCAAAGAACGATGGATCTTCCGTAACAAAGACATTAACATAAAAGACTATAAAGTAAAAATGTGTACATATAACCCTAGTAGAGACTAAATGGATTGTAATACAAACGCATAAAACCTAACACGAAAAAGTGTTTCCCGTTTTCAGAGGCAACAACTATTCAACAGATGTGGGCATCATGATAAATTTTGGGGAGTGTGAAGAAACAACATCAGAAGCTATTGAATATTTAAAAGTAAGTTACAGCTTTGACTAAAACACGCATAAACAAGGCATTAGTAAGGACGCTATATTTCTATCTATCTATTTATCTATCTATTTAATTATCTGTAGTTTTGTACATATGTATACATGTGACCCACTCGCACGAACATGGAGACACACACACACACACACACACACACACACACACATACATACACACACATATATATATGTTAAAGTCTGTCATACCGGCCATGACGAAGGGAAATAGCCCTGAAACTCGAGTCGCCTTTATATATTTATATTTATATTTATATATTTGATCCTTTATATTGAACACTGAATATTTCATCTACATTCAATACTTTATTTCATGGTGCCATCCATTTTTATTCTATTTTATTTTATATTATATATTGTATATTATATTATATATTGTATATTCCATATTCTATACCCCACATTGGTTCTACAGGAATA
>NC_068981.1:169603497-169604570 GCF_001194135.2 Octopus bimaculoides
AGAGAGAGAGAGAGAGAGAGAGAGAGATAGAGAGAGAGAGAGATATATATATAGATATATATGTTGCATATATGTATACATACTATATTTGACAAGCAGAAGCCGAAAGAGAGATATTTTGGTTGTGTCTGCGGAATGTATGACTCAAAGATGAAATATACGGATTTATGTTTGAAGCACAAGTCCTTGTCTTCTCCATCATAAGCAACTAAATACACAAGGAAGCCTGCCATATTGTTTCTGGCAGGTTGCCCAGCTCAAGGAAGATGTTGACACTTCTATATACCAGTAATATGAAAAACAAGCAAATTGAATATAATGTACAAATGTACTTCATAAAATGTTCCAGGGAAAGATCATGTGACCATACTTAGGAATAAGCTGATCTAGACAGTCAAGTAGATTAAGATAAACCATCCAGATACGATTTCCAAAAGCCATTAGGAAAAGAGATGTTTCCTAATTGGTGTGTCAACTTAAAAGGAGGGTAACATATATTCAGAATAAATAGAGCAGTTTTCCAATTAAAAGTCATATCCAGGAACAATAAACATCATAATACGTGCCTGCGGAATGGCAACGAAGAAAAAAAAGCACATAAAAAGGTATCCGGCCACATTCACCTACGTAAGCAACTTGTAGAAAATAGCACTTCTAAGTTATTGAACAGATATTATAGAACATTGTTGTGTTTCACTAGAGAAGATAAAATACACAACTAAACGCAGCACGTATCAATGGCAAACAGAGCATTTTTGGTCTGTGAGGTGAAAGCACGCAAACGCCATTAATACTACTGAAACAACATTACTGGCATAATAATAATAATAATAATAATAATAATAATAATAATAATAATAATAATAATAATAACAACAACAACAACAACAATAATAATAACAATAATAATAATAATAATTTTTTCTCGTTATTCTATTATTTTTTCATTGGCAAGTGATTTGATCTCTATAAAGTGTCGAGAGTAAAATCATTTCATTGCGGTAAAGCTATAATAGCCATTAGAACGACACATAATGGTATGTTTCATATAGTGTTATTATTTTGTCATAATA
>NC_068981.1:169604792-169607233 GCF_001194135.2 Octopus bimaculoides
ATATATATATATATATATATATATACACATTTATATATACATATATATATATGTATATATATATATATATAAATATATATATAATTACGTATCATTACTATTATTGTTCTGTGGAGTGGTGGACTAGCAGAATGGTTAACGCGTCGAACACGATGGCTTGCAGTATTCGAATACGATTGTTATTTGCTCTTATTTTAAATCTCGTCGGGGTCACATTGACCTTTCTTCTTTTTTGCGAACAAGAAATATAAACTACAAATTGAGCGCTGGGGAATATATTTAATGGTTTAACCCAACATTCGCACCAATTTTTGGACTTTTGCCTGTCTTAAAAATAATTATTATCATAACATAAGGCAATGCTTTGGTGGTAGAAATACGAAAGCCTGGAAAATATGTTGCGGAATTTAAGTGCAGCTCCCTTAATTTCTCTCTCTTTCACTCTCTCTTATGTACTTATACACACACTCATATACGTATGCATACACACACTCATACATACATGCATACATACATACATACATGCAAACAGAAAGACAGACATAGATTGCTCGATAAATACGTAGAGGTACACAGATGCAACCACGCGTATGTAGGTATATGCACTTTTAAATCGCAATTGGTGAGAAATGAAATGACCAGATTCTATAAAATAATGTACCAGTCAAATACTTGCTAAATACATTGGACTGTGCCCCTCCTGTCAAATCTTAGATCCTCTCCATATCTGGCAGATTAAGGGAGATGATCTGATAGAATCGCTAGAGCGTAGGAAAAGTTGCTTTGTGGCATGGTCCGGCTCTTTGCTTCTGATTTCATATCCTACCGAAGTCGACTTTAATTTTCATATTTTGGGATCAATCAATAAATTACCAGTATATAATTTTTTTTTCTGTAAATTCTGCTAGTGTTACTATTTGTTATTTTGTTATCATAAAATATATGATGTTGCATGTGTATCATTATTTGTATAGAAAAAAAGTTGATAAAGAGAATATTAGAGCATTGATTATTAGCGATATCTAATCTTGCTTTTAAAACGTTGTAGAGATAAGTTTTAAAAGCAAGATCAGGTAAATCACTGATCCATTGGTTTACATTTCTAACACAGAAAGTAATACACGTTATATACGGTGACTTTATTTATAATTGGTGTAAGCGCTCGTCGAACTTTAATATTGTATTTGTGTACATTTGCATGTGTGGATTTGAATATTTATTGTAAATTAGTATTTACTATATTCTGTAGATTATTTTATCAAGACCTTCCTTTGTGAAGAAGAATCTAAATGCTTTTCTAAGCAGGGAATTTATCACTCATATTTACCGTCTCAATGTATGTGTAAGTGTGTATTTTCCTTTTTGACAAAGATGGCTGTGATGCATTTCTTATTCTGGATTTGAATTATGCGTAGAAGTTGATTTTTGTATTGACAGAAATTTTTAATTGTCTTGTTCTGTTCATCTTTAATTTCTCAATGGATATTCAAAGACATTAGTAAACTAGATAGAACAAAGCAATCACAATTACATCGTTATAAAACACCAGCCATTGCACCTATTAAAATAAACAATGTAACCGTTATATATATATTACATGAATCGCATGCAAATTAATTATAGCATAGATGAGCACATTATAAACAGACCCTCATAAAACAGAACATTAAATGCACCGTAACAATCAATAATCTAACTCTAATAATATACTACGAAACAATAAAATAACATTAAAAGCCTGCTCATCAATAGGAAACTACAAACCTGTGAGCCCACATACAAGCGAACAATCCAATAATGATCAATGTAATTTACAAATTTGATTGCAAACATGAAATTTATAAGTTTCACGGTTCCAACATTTATATTGGCCATAAAATCTTGACATTCGCCTACAGGCTCACCATGCACTCAAGAGAAAGGCCAGTTGCATCGTATTACATTTTGCAGTACAAAAGTAAAATAAATAGGCAAGCGTGAATAAAGAACATATGTATCGTTTACAGATTTCTTGCACAAACATAGCCGAGCAACATTCGGAAGAAAGCAAAATATGGATATATATACACACATAAAAAGGCACTAATCATAAAAATAAATACTCTCCCTCACTAAATTTAAAATTCGGCATTATCATTCATAGCAATCAGATTAGACCTGCCTACTATCAAAGGTAACAACTGAAACCTAGTGAACCAGAATTATTTTTCAATCTTGTAAAAATCCGATGGCCCAAATACTGCTCGTTTTCGAATGGTGAATTAATCATCCAGCCTCTCGTAGGTAAGAATAGTTATATATTTTAATGGGTCTGGAATACGGAAACCTGTACAACAAAATTATTTAAGTACGTGTAACAAGTTTTAACAAAGTGATTTAAAGTAATTATCATGTATGTGTGCGTGTACATATATAAATATGCATATATATATATATATATA
>NC_068981.1:169607610-169609654 GCF_001194135.2 Octopus bimaculoides
TAATACACAGAGGGTTCCAGTCAAAAAATGAGCAGTCTCAATCACGCTCCAGCTACCGACCCTGAGACATGATTTCCCTCCGCTCTATGACCCTTCTATCGTACTATTATCTCCTTTTTTTCGGACATGGCTTTCTCGCAGCTCTAGTACATATGTTTACATATAAGAAGGTCCGACTTACACAGAACAGTAATGATAGCAAGAATCAAAGTGGTTAACTCTTATTCAACCCCTTTAATTTCTTATATCATTTCTATTCAGTGTATGTAGGACCTTTAACATATGTCCCTTTTTTTTGTATTAAATATAATTAATATATTTTGTATATCGACTGACCTCACTTACTTATCCTTACATTTACTCCTCTATCTGCTTCAGTTTGAATCTCTTGAGCACTACGAAGTGTATTGTATACGGAAAATAGGTCTCTTTATTCAGTGTACTTTTCCCGCTTTCAACTTATATGTATATACTACTACCACCACCACCACCATCACCAAAACTACCACCATCACCACCACCACCACAAACACAATCGTGACCGCCACTTCCACCGCCACCAACACAAAAACCACTACTAACGCCGCCGCTCCCTCCCACCACCACTACTACTACTACTACTACTACTACTACTACTACTACTACTACTACTACTACTACTACTGCTACAGTCACTTCCACAACGATTCCTATCTTCAAGACCGTCACACTCAAATACTTCAACCGTCTTTCCTAGCATAAGTACACTGAATGACTATCGCCATCACTATCAGCATCGATTCCACCACCACCACCACCACAACCACATCCACAGCCACGACCACTGCCACCACTACCACCTCTACAAAAGGCACAAAAGTAACTTTAATGGAAAATAAAACAACGAGCGTTTTACCCACCAACTCCAAAACCACCACCACCAGTTGAACAATAACAACGACCACCATCATAGGTTCATCATCACACCACTGCCATTCATTCGTATATATAAAACCAAAGAAGGTATTATTGTGTATGGGAAGATATGCTATTAATATAACATCATTAGCTTCACAAATCATTCGCAAACATGCTCTTATAGCCTCAGGACACTAGAGGGAGTTTTACACTAGATTCAAGAAATGTGTTGGTATTTAAGCCGCTGCACTCTACGCAACAACCGTGATTACTATCGAGTAGTAAATATTGTCGGAATTACTCTCTAGCTGTCTTCATTTTTAGCTGCTGATTATTAGTAAAAAGGGGCGAGGATGCTAGAACAGTTGTTGTTGATGTTGCTGATGTTTATGTGTTATGATTTTTAATGACGAAGTCGACGGCGATGCTTATTATGATGACGATTACTATTATCATCCTTATTAAGGCAGCGAGGAGGCTGAATTGTTAGCACGCTGGATCAAATGCTCAGTGGTATTTCAACAGTCGCTACGTTCTGTGTTCAAATTCCACCGAGGTCGACTTTACATTTCATTCTGTAGGAGTCGATAAATCAAGTATTAGTTGGGTACTGGGGTCGATGAAATCGACGTAACCCCTACCCCCACTAAAATTTCAGGCATTGTGCCAATAGTAGAACGCATGTTTTAGCTTAAATGTCTTCTGTAACTGTTTTGTTTAGATTCTTTGGTCTTGTATAATATTTGTATTCCTGTTATATTTGTGTGTGTGTGTGTGTGTGTACAAGAAGATATTCGTTATAGGTTCCCAATGGACTAATAACTGGTTCACTACATGTGCACTTGTGAGAGTGAGAAGTGAGTGACACGAGATATTTTTTTTTTATTTGAAGGTAAGGAGCTTCCTAAGTTTCCTCCAAAATATGAACGTTTCGCGCATATGCATGCGAGAAAAGGCAACACAGAACGTTCTTTCTTTCTTTCCTTCTTTCTTTGCTTCTTCCTTTCTTTCCTTCCATCTTCCCTTCTTTCCCTCCTTTCCTTCTTTCTTTTCTTCTTTCTCTCTCTCTCTCTCTCTTTCTTTCTTTCTTTCTTTCTTTCTTTCTTTCTTTCTTTCTTTCTTTCTTTCATTTTTCTTTCTTTCTCTC
>NC_068981.1:169610032-169615543 GCF_001194135.2 Octopus bimaculoides
ACACACACACACACACACACACACACACACACACACACACACACACACACACACACACACATGTATATGCATATATGTGCGTGCATCCATGTGCATGTAGCGGTGTATGTTAGTAATATTAATATACGAGTTGCTAAATGTTGCAGCTATTGCTCTCCACTTACGTATCGTTATCATAACAGTAAGCGACAGTCAAAATAATACTATGTTATATAACGACATATGAAGATCTGGTATTATCCGGATGTGAAATCTTTTAAATGACAGCCACCAATAAGTTTCGATGTTATCATTACCAGTAATTTTATTTTTCATTTGCTGAGTATTTGTTATAGCAATCTAAAACTGCAGACACCAAGAGAAGACATGACATTTCAATTATTACTGTGTTGTTTTCAACTTTGCGGAGATTCATTTCAAAATTAGGTTTTGGAAATATTTTATTTGCCTTACGTAATCAGTTTCGTTTGTTGCAAATGGAAAATTCATTTCAAAGTCATGATGTTTCGATTTCAATCCTATAGTTCGGCAGCTCGTAAATCATTTTTTCTTCTTACGTGG
The DNA here is from genome assembly GCF_001194135.2 of Octopus bimaculoides. NCBI lineage: Eukaryota > Metazoa > Mollusca > Cephalopoda > Octopoda > Octopodidae > Octopus > Octopus bimaculoides. Next base: position 169,610,594 of record NC_068981.1, read on the forward strand.
CATCAGGTTGCGCAATACATGGAATGGATGCTTTTGAATCTTCTTCAGATTTGAAGTTTTTTTTTCATTGAAAAACGTTGTTTAATGCCTGGGAAACGTGATAGTCAGTTGGTGCAAGGTCTGGTGAATTTGGTGGATGACAGAATATTTCCAAGTTCAGATTCGAGCTGTCTGGGATGCATTGTTTCCACGACGGAACTCATATTCGTAAACAGCACGAATTTTTTTTTTTTTAATCTATCCATGAGTTCACACGAATTGATTTACAAGAGAAATCTCACAATATAATCAGACACCATGAATTGCATTTCGAAAGGTGATGATGTAACTCTTCAATGTTGTAAAATATAGAATCGTCAGGATAAAACATTAGAGTTAACGACCATCAAACTTGGTGCATATGAAAATCGGACATTTCATTCTTAATAACCTAATATATTCTCGATGCAAAAAAACTGTCGATTGAGGCTACATGAAATTTTTAAGCGCTTTTTTTTTTAAGGATTTGTTTGTATATTCTGTCTTTGTAAAGAATGGTCATACGGAAATGAAGTGGTCAATCATCATCTTTTGCTGATGAATAATTAAACACGCTAACATAACCTACTGACTGTGTTTAGTTGATTTACGCCTCTTGTTTTATCATTATACTTTGGTGGGTCTCTTATGAATAGCCACTGATGACGTGTAGTTAACATTTGACGTTCTGTTTTAATGTATCGTCCAACCTCATATTTCACATTGGCTTATTTTGTCCATTCTTTCAAACGGCCGCTTATTGGAAGAATCACCAGACTTTTACTTGATTTTTATCTATTTTGAATTTCGCTTTAATTTTATCACCTTTTGGTTTTCATAAATTTCCATTTGTTTTCTTTTTCTATTCCCTTAGTACCATTCCAATTTTCACTGTATTTCATTTCTTCCTTACACAGGGTTTACCTGTATCTAAATAACAGTGACACTACGAGATTTAGATAAAATTTTGTGGGAGTCACACTCAGTTAATAAGCAATGAGGTTAATACACATATTCTTTCACTAATTTATTTGTTCTTGTAAGCCTGATGCTTATTCTATCGATCTTTTTTGCTGAACTTGGAAGTTACGGGGACATAAACATACCAACATCGGTTGTCAGATGGTGGAGGGACAAACTTAGTGACATACACACATAAATATATACATACGTAAAGAACGGGCTTTGGTCAGCCCGAGGCTATAGTAGCCCGAGGCTATAGTAGCAGATACTTTCCCAAGGTACCATGCAGTGGGACTGAACCCGGAACCATATGGTTGGGAAGCAAACTTCTTACGACATAGCCAAGACTGCGCCTATGTACACTTTTATTTCTTACACACAAGGATAATTTATCCACACACACGCACACACAAACACACACACACACACACACACACACGCGCGCGCACGCACATTCACACACATACACAAAGGCACAATGATGCACGTTTATATGAAAGACAACTACCGGTATTAAACCAGCGCAAGCAATGTTACCAATAGAAGCAACATAAGTCATAAGCAATGTTACCAAAGAAAGCCACGTAATTGCTAAACATGAACAACTTCTATAAATATTTTAATTGAGCTTTGCATTAATCTATAAGTCTTAATCATAAATTGCATGTCTCGCACTCTTGTAGGTTGGTACGTATTTTCCGATGAAAACATTTACCTAACTTTTGGCAGTTTAATAATGAGAGATCAAATCGGGAATATGTTATGACAAATATGCTACAGGTAAATAACTCCACCTACCCATGATATTATTTTTTAATGGGTTCTTTGATCTCTTCAGATAACATTTATTCAACAGGTTTGCGGCGAAACATTTTGTGTTTTATTAATTAAACATGGTGGATGTAATTGTTAACGCATCGGAAAAATACTTAGGCTTGTTACGTCATTATTTCAAAATAATCGGAGCCGACTTTGCCTTTCTTCAGTTACGAATCGATAAAACAGAATACCAGTCATGAACTGTCTTCGATTCGATCGACTATCTCATTCATTCAAATTTTTGACAATAACATTACTTTAGAAAAAAACTTACTAATTCTTGGTTATCAATCAATAATATAGCCAAAATGTTCCAATGTTTCAAGTAGCTTAACGTATAAAAATGTTTTCAGTTCCTATGAAAACAGCTTTATCATTGTTCAGAGAATTTAAATTTATTGCCATATTAAAGCAATGTATAGCAAGTGCAATAATCTTTTAAGAATTGATGGCCTCTCCTCATAATTACTGGTCATCTGCCAAAATTGTTATTATTATTATTATTATTATTATTATTATTATTATTATTATTATTATTATTATTATTATTATCATTATTATTATTATTATTGCCTTTCCACAGCTTCTAACGCTGGAGATGTACTACAGTGTCAGCTGTTCACTACCAGTGAACTAAGTTAACACCTCTTATTCTTCGAGCACTTTCCGGAGTATTCGAGCGGTTCCAAGCAGTGCTGTTTTCTGCAAGTGCTTCACCCTTATTGCAGCCCTTATTTGTTCCACGTACTTCTCGAGATTTTTGATCACTGTCCCCAGGGCTCCGACAATTATTAGTACTACTGCTACATTTTTCATCGACCATAACTGCTTAACTTCCCAAGCTAACTTGTCATAACTCTCTTTCTCATTTCTTTCTTCTTTATCGCATACCTTGTTTATTATTATTATTATTATTATTATTATTATTATTATTATTATTATTATTATTATTATTATTATTATTGATGGCAGAATCGTTAGCACGTCAAACAAAATGTTTAGCAGTATTTCTTTTGGGTTTATGCTCTGTGTTCAAGTTCCGCGGAGAGCGACTTTGCCTTTCATCCATTCGGAGTTGATGAAATAAGTACCAGTCGTGCACTGAAGACGATGTAATCGGTTAATAGTATAGCTCCCTCCCCCACCCCAAATATTGAGGCTTGTGCCTACAGGAGAAACAATGTTATTATTGTTATTATACTAATCCCAAGATTGCGAGTTCAATTCCAGGCAATGGCTTGAATAAATAATAATAATGATAATAATAATAATGATAATAATAATAATAATAATGATAATGAAACTAATAGTAATAATAATATCAGCAAAAAATATCTTAAGAATGAGAATCCAGGGTTGGGTTCAAAGTTCTACTAGGACACCTGATGAAGGCTGGAGAGTAAATCAGCCGAAACGTTGTGGTAACAACAAACAAGATGAGACACATATCCGACCTATGTAAATAATGTAAATAATGTACAGAATTTCCCATTTCTAAAATATAGAACAGTATTATTATTATTATTATTATTATTATTATTATTATTATTATTATTATTATTATTATTATTATTATTATTATTTGTTAAAAACTCAGTATGTTAATGGAAAGTGTCAGCTGTCAACAGTCAGCAGGCTACTGTAACACTCGATTACTGGTCATGCTTCAAGAATTCTGCGAAGGATTCTTGCAGATCCAAGCAATGCTGATTTTTGGAGGCGCTCTACCTTCACACTTGCACCAATCTTTAAATTGGTTGGGTTCTGTTTTGGTCCAGACCTCCAGGTACTCAAGAACTGGCGGAGGGAGGTGACGAGTAGAGTAGCCAATCTCACCCAGAAATGAGCAAAGAGGAAGCTGTCTCTGAAGGGTCGGGTGGAGGTGGCAAATGCGTACATTGCTTCCGTCTTTTACTACCGATGACCGTGGTCCTTTGCCCCATATCGTGTCTGATAAATTTATAGCTCTTACTCTTCCATTTTCTATGGGAGGGACATGTTCCCCTCGTCAGACTGTCCATCTGCTGTCAAAAGACGTTGAATAGAGGACTGGGCATGCCGTGGCTAATGATGCGTAGACATGCGCTGAGACTGCGACATCTCAAGCTTTTCCTCAACGGTGAGCTGCTGTTGTCCCGAAGCTCGTCTCATTGATGCAGCTACAGTCCTGGATAAAGCATAGCCCAAGAAAGTGCTTGCAGTTTTCTGCCAGTCGGGCAACGCGGTCAGTGGAAGTTCTACTATGGAGTTCTATAGGGGTTAGTGGAGAGAAAGAGCGACAACGTACTCAGAGAACCTCGGAATAGATCACCTAGCTGGTCTTTTCCTGAGGACTTTCGGGCCAGGGTCTATGGATAACTTACAGAAATCTCTGGCCTGGCAGTGCTACCGGGGAACTCTGCCGCTCCGAGGCAAGCTCTACAGACACGGAAGTGCTGTCAGAAGTGTGCGCAGGTCTTTGAAACCATCCTACACGCACTCGACCAGTGTTCGTCCATTACTGACTTGTGAAGCTTTGTCAAACAAATGTCGTCGTATGTAGGACGGATCCTGTTTTCATCCGAGTACTTGTGAGGATCGTCCCATTGCCTTCTTTTGGAGGGAAAGGCAGTTTTTCTCTGCCTGGTGGCAATAGTAAAAATGGTACTTTAGTGGACGATACTGAAAGGACAGACACATACGTCTTCGGTTGAGCCATCATCGTCTTTTTTAAGTTCCACCTGAACAGGAAAGTGAGGGTAGAAAGGAATGTATTGCCCTGCATCACCAGTAATTTTGTTGAAAGGTGGGTGAATGTTGCGAAAATGGCTCATGTGAATGAACCAACTCTGAATATTCGTCTGTAAGCCGGAGCAGTTGAGGGATAGAGGTGTGGGGCTACGTGGCGTGCCCTTGGCAGTCGGAGTGACGAGGATGTATGGGGTGCCCTGATTGGCCCTGGGTGGCACTACTCCCTATTGGGGAATTGTGATAGATTTTTTGTTAACCGTTTTTTAGTTAGACGTTTTCCGTTTTAAACCCCACTTGTCCCTTGTTTTCTATTGTGTCTATATATTTTTGTGTTCGGCCCTTGTGGCCAATAAAGAAAGGATTATTATTATTATTATTAATATATATATATATATATTAGGCATTCTTTCTATTTTTTAT
>NC_068981.1:169616653-169619558 GCF_001194135.2 Octopus bimaculoides
GAGAGAGAGAGAGAGAGAGAGAGAGAGAGAGAGAGAGAGAGAGAGAGAGAGAGAGTGGTGGGGAATGTGTAAATAAAGACAGAACTGCAGTAATAATGACAGGAAAAGTTCGACGAAACAGACTCAGAAAGAAGAAAAAGAGAATACAAACAACATGTAGAGTGTAAGAGACAGAGAAATATTTATGTCACTGAATATATGTGAAAAGGCAAGTTCTGTGGTGTCTAGCTGATTTCTTGTAAATTAAGTGACTAGTTATACTTCAACAATGAAAAAGAAGAGAAATTTAGAAATAAAGTAATAAAATTAGTTCGGCAGATATATAATGCAGGATAGAGATAGGAATAAAAAAAGTTCATGATGCAAATTGTTAAAGAACAATATGATAATTCAATAAAATAAAATGCTATGTCAGTCTATATTTTTCTGTTCCTGACCTTGGGCAAGTGTCTTCTACAACAATGTCAGGTCAACCGAAGCCTTGTGAGTGGAATTGGCTAGACGAAAGCTGTAGTTATGCTTCTTTGCTAGACCTAATAAATCGCCCTGTGTAACGCCACCACCTCAGCCTTGGCTACTTTTTAATGCAGTCCATACTACTAAATATTCAGACGAGATTTATAGTCTAAGAATAATTCGATATTTTGATGTACTGCTTCTTACTGAAGCACGACATGTATGGCTGTTGCGCCTTGCCCTTCTCCCTCACGAGACTCTTACTAAGCTATAAAAAGGGATAAAAAATAAAATTCTTTCATCATGTTTTATCGTAACAGCAATTCATTTTTTTTTATATATATTTTATAATATAAACTTCAACAAATTATTATAATCGTTAAACATAAGCGTGTTAAATAGAAATTCTCGTATTCGCTTTTTTTTCCAAAAAAATTCTATTTTTTCACTCAAAGACTTTAAAGAAATCACAGGATTAAATATTCCGAAAACCCAAAAAGTTTTTAAAAAAAAATGTATTATCGAGAAAATGTAGAGCTCTTCTAAGTCACTGAAAAAAAAATTATCTAATGAATATGATTAAAATAGTTGTCATTTTTGACAACACGGCCAGATTGATAAACGAAAGGTTGAGATGTATTTTCTTTTGATGTAGAAAAGTTGTGAAAGAAGTAAAAAAAGAGGAAAAGAAGAAAAGACAGAAAGAGAAAAAGATAGAGGGAAAGAAACCCATTTTCTGACAGTTGCCTATTACGTTTTTGAAGGAAAGTATATTGGTTATTAAAACAATCAAGACAGAATAAAGAATGTTTGACATATTTAATTTAGATGTCATCGTCAACTACTGAGAGACCTACTGATACTCAGCATCAGTAATTTATTTTTAATCTACACCGTTATCATAAATATATTTCATGTGCTGCGTGATATCACTTAAAGAAACCATATTGGAATACAACATTTTATATATATTTCCCTACTAAATAGTATTTTCCTATTCTTCCACTAAACGAAATTTGCATCTACGAGAAGATTCATGTAACAATAACTTTTTAAGACGTGGAAACTTTTCATTATTCTCTTAAAGAAAAAGTTTATACAGTAGCTAGATTTGAAGAAGATGCGTTGACTGCATAAAACATATATGATCAATTTGATACTAACTTTGATATCATATATAGCTAATCTTTTAAAGTTGACTAAAACAAATGTGTATGTGTCTTTATACGTATCATGGTAAAAAGAAAACAAAGATTACACACATGTTTCCTAATTTCAATGGGATTATGAAACACCTGTGAAATATTTGCCCTTTCATAGCATGAACGCTGCTCGGGCTAGAAAGAATGACCGTTATGTAAACCTCCTCGAGGAATGTGAAGACGCAGCCTGAAAGGCGAAGTGTTTTCCAATGGAAGTCGGATGTAGAGGATTCGTTGGACACAGCGTGAGGCGAATCTTGTTGTCGTTAGGCCTAACTCATCGTAAAGCAAATAACATCATGGGTGATGTGCAAACTACGGTGGAAAAGGCTAGCCATTGGCTTTGGTTAAAAAGAGATATTAGCGATGGTTAGAAGAATGTTGAGCTATATCTGATAACCAGCAACATCAGTTGTCAAGCACTGGTGGGAGTACAAACACAAGACACGCACACACATATGCATATATACGACAATCTTCCTTCAGTTTCCGAGTACGAAATCCACTCACAAACTTTTGGTTGGCCTGAGGCTATAATAAGCATATATATATATATATATATATATATATATATATATATATATATGTGTGTGTGTGTGTGTGTAGTAGCTGACATACCCGGTATTTCCCGCGAAACCGGCATTATCCCATGGTGGCGTTCTTATAATTCTTTCGCTAATCCAGTAACAACAATACAAAGTATGAAACCCTTCAAACGGTTTTTGTGTATTTATTGACAATACCGATCTGTCTTACACAGGATCTTGGTTTTAGGAATTGCCAATAAGTTATGAAAACCCGAATTGTGAAGTCAGTCATGTAATAACATGAAATTAATTACCCTGTAGTAAGAATTCAAATAAAGTAGCCCTGAAAAAGGCTTTAATACGTTCACAGAGTATATAGAACATAGGGAGGAAATACTAATAAGGTATGTATACTAAAATCGTGAAACATGTTACGTAATAACAGGCTAATCAGATATATGATAATAACAATTCAAAGTAATTAGCTGTGAAAAAAAGCTTTTGTGCGTCTCCAGATAATATTACCCTCAGCAGCACTAGTGTTGGTATATTCGAGAATTAGTCACTAACCGAAATAAGTGGATCTATTGTTTAGGAGAATACTATTTACTTGTTTAAGCGTTGTATTGGATAAATTGCGAAAATAACTAAAATAGTTCAAATACTAAGAAATAAGCATACTGAAAATCAACGGGTTATTTCCCTTGGTGATTATTTCCA
>NC_068981.1:169620023-169630060 GCF_001194135.2 Octopus bimaculoides
GTTGCATGCCTCGTTTCTGTTTTTTTCGTTGTTCGAAAATGTTCGTTTTTATGTTTCCGTTTCTCATTATGTTTAACTATTTTTTGATATCCTGTACCCATATATGCATGTATGTATACATATAGATGTAGGTATGTACATATATGTATGGATATATGGATACATGGATATAGTAATATATTATTTATATTATATATATATATATATATATATAGCGCTTACGTTATCTAGTGCAGTTCCTTTGCCTATATGGGCTATGATTGCACTGCAATAGAGGCATCCCTGTCCCATTTCCTGCGTCATTAGTTAAGTTCACGTTTCCTCTCTGTTCAAAGCAGACATATGCACTATGTGATATACGAAAAATAAGATTGAAGAATTGTATTTTAAGAGAAAATAATGTATATTGGCAGACGATTTTACGAATGATAAGAAGATGCAAAATCTGTTAAGTTGTTGTTGACAGTGTTTGTTTCAGATGATATCCAGAAGAAAATTTTTCAAGCGACAATGACCGGATTTATGTACAAAGAAAAACAAAGAAATCCCGACAAAAATGCGTGTGCAAGCTGCACACACAAATATATACACCCATTCACACTTCTTCTTAACATCGCTCTTATCAATAAGAAATACTACAAATATTACTACAAAACGAAACACTTTCGCGAGCTAGTGTTTTGGTTGATGAAAAGAACGTCCGTATATGACTGGTAATTGTTAAGTTACCTTCCTGGAAGAGGCAAGGCAGCTTTCAGGTAAGCAGGATTTGAACTGAACCATTTAAAATAATATATAACGATAATGATGATGTTGATGGGTTTTTAATCACATGACGGGCTACGGAAAGCTTGTGGATGCCTAAGGTTACAGGTTTTAACGTGCTAGCCGCATAAATTCTACCAGAAATAGAAATGATCCTAACTCAAATCATCTATAATAATAATAATAATAATAATAATAATAATAATAATAATAATAGTGGTTTCAAATTTTGCCACAAGGCAGCCATTTTAGGGGAGGGGATGTGTCGATTACATCGACCCCAGTCTTTCGCTGATACTTAATTTATCGACCCCGAAAGGATAGAAGGCAAAGTCCACTACGGCGGAATTTGAACTCAGAGCGTAGCTATTGACAACATACCGTTAATCATTTCGCCCGGCGTCCTAATGATTCTGTTACCTCACTGCCTTAACCACACTAATAATGGGAGGATGTAAGGTTCATATGTGATCAAAGAAACCATAGTCGAAGCCTGTAGATAATGGATGATGAGTCTGATGCGGCATCGATCGTCTCCCATTTGGCTTACAATGTTCGCCATACGTAGATTCCGGAAATATTAGCTATACATAAGACAGAACTGATAAGATACTACAGATGGGTGTAAAACTTCATGAAGAAATCTCAAACAATTATGCTGATACAAACAATAAAGGGTTTTTCAAAATTTAAGCATATCTGCTGTAGAAATGGAATATTTCATTTTGAGCTTAAATCCATTTTCGTTTGTTGTGTGATGTTAACACCTTTGACCAGCAGGTTAAAGAAGATTAGACTCGCATATAAATGCTATGAGATTGCAATTAGCCAAATCTTTATATACTGACAATCTCAAACTGTAATCAGCAAATGATAAACTACTTGAAACATGGTCGCAGATTTTGTGTAAATTTCCTGAAAGAATTTATACGAAATTTGGATTAGAAAATCACAGGAATGTAATATCGAAAATGGGGTAATTCATTAAGAACTTTAATGAAATGCTAAATAAAGAATCAGCTGGGAGTAATATTCACCATGCATATTTAGAAATAATTAAGAATCAATGATTTGAAGAGGTTTTATCAGAAAAAGGGAAGGAAAATGAAGAAGAAATACTTTAGACGCGTTTAATAAATTCTTAAAACATATCTGAAGGCACAAATAAATTGCAATACATCAGTTGTTCCAGTAACTACCCCATTAATAGGTTATAGTAATAATAGATTAAACTGGACGCTAAAGAAACTACAAAGACGGCAGAAAAATACGAAATTTATTGACTGCTTTTAGAATGACCTTGTAAAATCTAACATACAAATATTTTAACCTCTAACGGAAAAAAACTGTGGCATACAACTTTAATATGTTATCCCCTCTGTGGGTTTAAAAATAAGGAAAACTAACACAAATACCTGCAAAACGAACAGAACTATTTACTGTTAATAGATGAAAAAAATAAGTACCACTTAAAAATGCGAGACAACAGCCAAAACCACAGAAAATCCTAAAAAACTAAATTCAAATTTGTTCTACAGTATGTTCTACTATATTGATGAAAGAGAAACGGTGTAGTGACCAGCATTAGAAGAAAAAGGATAACCATTTACTGAAGTGCAGAAAACGATGCTGATGTTAAAGATTTGCTTTTTGCGATAATGGATCAAAGTTTTCTCCTTAGAAATTACCTAATATATGTAATGAAGTCGGATATATGAAATAACTTCAGAAGTATGGAATATGCATATGTTGGGATGATAAAATTAATTCCGGTTGTCTACTCTTAGAGAAGAAAATTACATAATTGAAGGCAGGGTAGTAAAGAGCTGGGTATTTATGCATTCAAAGCGATTTCTGCATTGTGAAATACCAACGTAAATGATGTGTCAAACGTATATAACAGACAAAAATATCAGTGGATGTGATAGAGGGATATTCTGAGCGAATCAAGGAGATCATCGCTCACTGTCGGTTATAAGTACCGATCCTAAGAGGCAATAATATATTTCTTCGCGACACAGAAAATTCAATCCAATATAAACATCCGGAAATAGAGATAATCAGAATGTGGACCCAGAAAGCAATCGCTATTGTAATAGGTGCCTTGGGATTGAGCGAAGCATGCATACGTTAATATAACAAATATCCAGGACTTACAAATATATAAACATGCAAGGAAGAAAACCAATAGAGACTGATCTGTACAGGATAAAGTGTTTTTAATACAAATACGAAACCAAAAGAATATAATTATTAATTCTCACAGAAGTAGAGATGTGTTGGACAGTGCGCAAAATGCTAGCAATAAAAAATAAGGCTACAGAAAAGTAAGTATAAGAAGAAACTACTCTACCAGTGGAATGTGTTTGACATCACCACAAACTGAATATAAAGCCTCAAGAAAAATGCAGTTTTATATTGTTTTCAGATTTTGGTACAAAGCCAGCAATTTCGGGAAAATGGGTAAATCAATTACATCGACCATAGTAGTTTTTATCTTCTAAACCCCAAAGGAAAGCCAAAGTCAACCTCAGCGGAATTCGATCTCAACGCGAAGGCGGTAGAAATGCCGCTAAGCATTTTGCTCTGCCTGCTAACGGTACAGCCAGCTCGCTGCCTTATAGTTATATTATATTAGACGGGGTTTTTACATCGATACATTCAATCAATTTTCAACATCACTTATAGGAGTATAGAATTATTGGTTTGAATATCTAGGCACATACATACTAAACGACTGCAACAGCATCCATTGCCAAAAACATTGTAAACAGCGTCTTGTATCACAAAAATCATTATAAATCATGCAGGTGATCATGATCAAACATACACAGATATTATTTGGATTGGACAAAGGCTATATGAGAGTAAAAATAACAAATATTCAACCACATGGTCAATACAAGTTTATTGAAGACGATAGAATATAAGTTTATAAAGAAGGACGGTTAAATTTTTTTAAGAATGCTGTAAATAGAGCAAATCTTGATAAATGTATTTATAATGGTAATGGCGGTTAGTATTAATAGCGATTGTTATACTGTTGTTATCATGAGCATGACAGTATTAATCCTCTAATTAGCAATATCACACGTCATGTTCCCTTCCACTTTTAAATTTCATTAGCGACATGAAACCTAGCTGTGTTCCGACTAAAATCCGGGAGCTTTCGCAGTGATTGAACAAGAGCTTTACAAAACATTTATGAATCTACCAAGAACAAGCTAAGACTATCGATATGACCCCTTAGGCAGTTGTTTTTAGAAAACCTACACTTGAATACCAAGCTAAACATGTAACGGTTTAAGAAGTTTACAACTGAAAATTTAATTTCTAGTATAGCAATACCCTGTGATAGAAACATAAAAACCACATAGAAATCAAGCGATATCTTTGCTTTCAAAGTGACACAATAGAAAATGCGGCATTCAAGAAAACAGTGTATCAAAGCAAACGAGAAGAATCATCAACAAAGCTAAATGTTTAGAAGGACAAATGAAGGTATAACATAGATATTCTGTCAGCAATGTTTTGATTGTAGCAGATAATCCTTACAGAAAATTTAAGAATCTACTGTCTATGATAATTACGTGTGGCAAAAAGAATGGAAAAAGGTGATTGCTATCATTTGAGTGTTAAGCAACATTTGATGAAGAATATATCGCATTAAACCAGATCTGTCCTCTCAAAATTACATTTCTGAAAGCAGCCTGCAAATATAAAGAGCATAATGTGCACTAACTGCATAGGAATAGATAAGATATTCACTAACAAATCGTTAGATGAATGCTGGACCACCATTTCTGGAAACCAAGCGAAAGTTATGCGACATGAATAGAACTAAAAAAGCATTACAAAGCATTACAAGGGTAGCTTATTTGGTAATTACTTTAAACCGTCTACGATGCTGGAAAAGTTTTGTCATTTGAAACCTTGAAAGTAATTGTTGATAAATGTGTTGTATAGTATACACAAAGATAACTTTCACTCTCAACATTCTCTTAAACAATTAAGACCAAGTGCTTAGATAGCTCTTTACTTTTATGACAACAAAGAGACGTAAGCAAAGACCATCGTATAGCCATCACAGTAACACTTGTCTGACAGTCATTTGCAAAATGTTTTCCTGAGTATCATCCGACAGTATGACTGAATAGTTAGTTGGTCAAGAAGCTGCTTAAAAATAACCTGCTGATGTACCATGCTGCTCGAAATAACGAGCTTGATTAAGATGGTGAGTTGGTAGAATCGTTAGTACGCTGGATAAAAAACAGTGTTTCTTCCATCTTTATGTTCTGCGTTTAAATTCCACTGAGGTCGCCTTTACTTTTCATCCGTTTGGAGGAGACAAAATAAGTACCATTTGAGCACTGGTGTTGAATTTATTCACTTACCCCCTTTCTCCTAAAATGACAGGCATAGGGTCCAAATTTGAAACGAAAATAACATGATTGATTTGAAAGAATTTGATTTGATTGTCCATGCCAAACTAATGCAAAAATATTTCATCTTTGTTCTCTTGTTCACTTCTCAACTTTAACGACTTTTATTTTCAAGGAATTTGCTGATTCTTTTCTTTCCTTGTCTTTATTTTATTTGTTTGATAATTGTATTCTTGCTCGTCTGTGGTTACTTGAAAGTCTTGTTGTTCGGCAAAGCCTTCCAGCTGGCAGTCTATCATCAATTGTTGGCGCTATCATATATTCTACACTCCTTTGATTGTTGCTTCCGTCTTTTTTTTTTTTTGCCGTGTGTATTTAGCCATTGTTCTTGTTGTAGATGCAGTGTTGGTAGAAACAAAAGTTGTCACTCAACACACTATTCAGCTCTCCTATGGTTCATAACACTCTGTCATATTTTGCTCTCCAGCATATTTAACATTGAGGTTTCTGCCCTTCACTACTATTCGCATTATATTACACTATTCGGGGCAGAATCTTTCATATACGAAATCTCTAGAAAAAAATTCATGCACTTTTCCGTTCGAATTGTTTGTTGGGTGGATTTAATAACTATCACTTCCTTTGATCTCCAACTGTTTCCTTAACTTTGACTTGGTCTTTACCTGGTGGTACCTTTGTCATCAATGTTACAGCGCGATTTCCAATGAAGAATGATATTAGTACAATTTCTTGTACGATGCAAATTGCGGTTGGGATTCTTTGTTTCTCTTACTCAATATGACTGCTTGGTGCCACCGTATTCTGCTAACACCACGTAGTTCACCTCACCTAATATAACATTCAAGTCCGTTTGGGTTTGAGCTGGCGTAGCGTATTGCAATCTCTTATGCATTCGGTTTATACATATGTACGTACCCGTACAACAGATGGCGTTTGCAAACATTACGACACTAGTTCGTTTTATGTAACTCATATTCTTACTGAGTTTATTTTTGCCCTTACTTTAAGCAAATATTAGGCTCAAGCATTTGCTACACCGTCAAATGAAGGAAATGTGTCGACCATTTCCATATTACTACTGCTGTTGTTGAAGTTGAAATCTTTGCTTCTGTTGGTAGTGTTGCCATTGTAATTGCTGTTATTGATAGTGGTTGCTGTCGTTGTTCCTGTTCCTTGTGTTGCTGCATGGTGCTAACTCAATAGCTTTCAAATGAATTGTTGTCTGCAAGTGTGCTGTCACATTTGCTCTCGGTGGTGAAGTTAAAATTCTCCTTTAGGATAACAGCATTGACGACGGATATAATGCTCTTGACTCAGGTATGAGAAGGGCTGGCAAATGAGTCTGTAGATTCTTGTTTAGGTGAATAAATGCATGATGGCTTGCAGTAAAAAAATAAATGATTATCCTTTATATCCGCCGTTCCTTTTTCAACAATTTGCACTAAGCAGTTTGCAAATATTTTTTCTAAGTATTTAAAAACTGAATATTAGAGCGGTCATAAAAAATCATTCTGCAATGAAAAATATAAATTTTATACAAAACCATTGAGATTTTTTTGTAAGCAGAAACAAGTTTTCAGTAATGGTAATCATCCTTGTTAAACCTTAACACTTCTATGCATGATTTCCAATGTGTTTCAAATTCTTGGTTTACGAAAGGAATTTCTTGATGTATTCCTGAAACCGTGAGAATACTATTAATGAGACGGCGTATTTCTCTTTCTATCTTCTGTAATGGCAAAAACTGAATTTCTGTTGACAACCACGTTGCTTTGACTTCTGAAGAAGAAAAAAATGGAAAAGGAAAAGAATAAAATTCTTTAAGATTTACTATTTTCCTTCTAATTGAAATGTTCTTTCATTTTATGGCTGCCTCTCATATTTGTTAAAAATCGTTGCATGGAATCGAAAACTGAAAATTCGTCACAACATAGAAGATATTCTCACTTTGAGATCGCCTAAATGGCTGTGTTTATGTTTTCGTTTATTTTTCTTTTTAGAAATGAACAAGAAAAAATAATAAAAAATCTCGTTCAAAGGACATCACATTTGACGTTCGACTGATCAAATTTTTCGCATTTTTATATCGAATGTTTGTGTGAGTATAAGTGTTAGAGAGAGATAGAGAGAGAGAGAGAGAGAGAGAGAGAGAGTGAGAGAGAGAGAGAGATAGAGAGAGAGTGAGAGAGAGAGAGGGGAGAGGTGGAGTGAGGGAAAGAAAGAGAGATTATAACTTTTCCATAGAAGTGATATCACATGAAAAAATATTCAGACAAGAGAAGCCATGAAAAAAAAAATGTGATGAAACAATAATAGACACAATTTTAAAATGACTCTATATTAAAAGAAAATACGGAATTACGTAAAAAATATTGGAAACAAACTTGAAGGATGATAATAATGATGATGATGATGATGATGATGATAGTGGTGCTGGTGGTGATAATGGTGTTGGTGGTGGTGATGATGAAGATGGTGATGATTAAGACAATGGTGATGTTGGTGGTGGTGATGAAGATGGTGGTGGCAGTGCTGAGACAGACGGTTATGATGTTGCTGCTGCTGGGGGAGGGGAGGGTTTTCGGCGAAGGAAGAGCAGGTGAAAGTAGAACGGAATAATTGTTATCTCTTTCTCATTGCACCATAAATTTCTAAGCCTGATCTAACAGTAACCAGTACTGGACAATATGAGTTTCGGAAACACCAGTATCAGCCTTATATATACTAAGCAGCTTAACTATTCATAACTTCTAAAGCAGTTTTTGCAAACAGAATACGTTTATTATGCATTCTGAGACACAAGTATATAACAATTATTGGAAAAAATATACTTTACAACAAGGATGAATAAAATGACCCTTTCCAGGAATATTTTGGTATCATTATAATAACAAGCGTTATATTAATTTCAAGGTATAGTGTGGTTATGAATTTGCTACCATACAGTTCTTTTCCTTATTTCAGTTTTAGAGGAAACAGTCTAGATTTTCACCTGAAATTATCAAATAAGTCACTATTTTCTACTATTATCGTCGCTTGATCTATCTAGTGCAGCCTATAAATTTTCTTTTAAAAGTTAAAGCTGCTCAGTTTTAATATTTAGACATTGTACGTCTTAAATAGTTATATACTGAAATACTATGAATCTCGGTACTGAACCAATAAATAATATCATTTACTAAATGATGTAATTTTTTTTCAAACAAAGCTGGACGAAATGAAACAAAAAACCCCTCCAAAAACAATATTAACTGAATGGTATTTACTCCTACATTAACTTACAAGCGTTTCTTAGAAGGCTTATTGCATTAATGTAACACAAGCAACGAAATACTTAAGAAAATTCGATCATAGTTTGTCGACATACATACCAACGCAGCGCCCTCTCTACTATTACGTATATGCTATCTAGATTACACTTTCGATTATTTGGCATTGGAAATCATATTCCACTGTCTAGGGCATTTAATTTGACTAACGCATCTTAAGGTGGACACAGACACACTGACAATAAACGTATAGATCTGAACAGAAGAATACCTACATCGCAAGTATAGATTCACACACACACACGCACACATACACACACACACACACACACACACACACACACACACACACACACACACACACACACACACACACACACACACACACACACACTCACACACACACACATACACACACACACAAACAAACACACAAACACACACACAAACACACGCACACACACACACACATGCAGTTTTCTTAAATGTCGGAAATCATTCTAATTGGCATCCTGTGATTGATAATCGGCAGAGCACACAACACATAGAGGAGCCAAGAACTGAACACAAGTATACCCAGGTAGAATGGAAGATGATCTAATTGCCGGTCCATCATTGATACCCGGTAAACTCATATCATAAGTCAGTGTCAGTCACATCTGAATACAATAGTGCTAGCTAGTAAAACAGCTGTAATTTGATGCTTGATTAGTTACAATTCAGTTCCCATATAATTTACTCTTTGAATATCCATTCAATTTTGCCCTAATTACTACGCATCAATCTTTATATAGCAGGCATTTGAAAGACAATTTTAAATAACGGGAGCTCAAGTCTCGTGATTGTGCAACATTTATGTCATCATATTAAATCAACCTGCAAAAATGTGACAACAAATTTATAAGTGAGATTGCCATTATTTTATGTTAGGATACCTATGGAGTAAATAATCAAACTGTTGCATACAGAAATAGGCTGCTTGTGGAACCAAGAAAGGACATATCGGATGCTTTTACTTCTTGAATTGCGAACGCCATTTGTCATTGAGATAAACCAATAAATATCGTTATTCTATGCTATTCAGACAAGTGAAAATATTATGGGGAATTTACTTTTGAGAAAGGAAAGGAAAAGCAAATATAGAATAAATGAAGATAGCATTACAACGTTAAAACAAAACCTACCGAAAATTTATGTGAGTATAAATATATTTGAACGTTTTCAAAATATTTTACCTCTGAAATTGTTATTTTAAAGAGTAATTTATGGAACAATATTCGCAAAAAATGTACGTACGTACGTACGTATGTATGTATGTATGTATGTATGTATGTATGTATGTATGTATGTATGTATGTATTTATGTATATATGTATGCATGTATGTATGTATGTATGTACCTATATTATATATATGCGTGTGTCTGTGTGTGTGTGTATGCATTTATGTATGTATGGACACACAGTTGCACATACGTAATGCATATACGCACATACAAATACATATACGCAAACACTTCTAGTATAATGCATATACACGAAAGTGAATATATGTATACATGTAAAACTTATAGATAATGAGACAGTTACACATAAATATG
>NC_068981.1:169630287-169639371 GCF_001194135.2 Octopus bimaculoides
AAAAAAAAAACAGTTGTTTTCCCGACTAAATTCCTATCTCCTTGGAATCTTCATAGTCCGTGGTATATTTCTAGAGAATTTCATTAAAAAAATATGCATTTTCTTTAAAGTGAAGACGAATTGAATTGGACTCCGGTGAATTTTTAGAAATTCCATCCCCTAAAACACCTACCCCACAAATGTTTTGTATATTCGGTGGGCGTGTGAGACAGAAAGCTGTAGTTATGCCGACAAATGTGACACTTTCTTCATCGGCATCGTTATAAATGTGTACAGAAATAAACGAGTGCAGAAGATAGTAAACAATAAAAATAACCTGGCAACGGAAATTATGCTTCATAATACGACGGGCAGAAAGTAAGTAAGACATTTTAACCGAAAATAAAGTATTGTACGGGTTGATGCGAAATTTGTCAATCAGTGAAACAAAGAACCATAATCGAAGGAACTAGAAAGAAACCGACAACAACAGAGAAACACAAGACCGTACGGATTGAAATGAAATTTATGAAGATACTTCTGTCAGTAGATTATGAAATTACTTACATAAGTAATTGTGAACTTCTTTCTGTCAGTAATTTGTCGTTGTTTGTTTGTAAATAGCGATATAAAGCTTAAACTCACTTTGAAAACAATAACATTCAAGTTAAAAATGATGTGAGAAAATTGAAAGTGAAATGAATAGCGTCTGAAAAATGAAAGTGAAAATAAGAGATATAAATAGAGAGATATGTTACAGAGGGATAGAGATAGATAGACGGAGATGGATAGAGATATACATAAAGAGATACGTTACGTTACTGACGCTAGAAAACAGGAAGCCAATATTTTAAAAACTTTCAAAGATGTGAATATGATACAAAAAGCAATATTTAAAAATTTTTGATAATTTTTAATAAAAATATCAATTGAACAGCTTATATTTTGTCCTAGGTGGAATTATTCATGCACCAGAAGTATGGAAGCAACTGGTGAAGACGTTTGCGCGTGAAAATTGAATACACTCAAATCTCTCTATTTTAAATATATATATATATATATATGCTTCTTTAGAATTAACTGTGCGAATGTATGTCAGCTCACACATGCAACTTATAAGTAAATAAAATACTTTGATTTTTAAATGGCAAAATGAATCATTTTCATTCGCTTGGATAGATTTCCTAGAGAGATCATAAATTCAGTCTGCTTCATGGAAGTTTTGATCGGCTGCATGGATGCTTAGATATTTGCGTCATGGAAGCCCTTAAAAGTAAATGAAGGTTTGTTGACAGATTTAATCTAGTCGACACTAATTTGATGCAGATGTGGTGGATAGAGCAAACTGGAAAATTGCTACGAATTTCAAATTTATTACAGCTACAGAATGCATCATGACTTGTACTAATTTTAGCATAATATATAATATATAGCATAATATATGTATGATATATAGCGTAATATATGATATATATCTCTTTTAAATTTGGTCGATACTGTTAAAGAGTTAACACAAATATTGATGACAAATGAACTTCTGACACTTAAGGTGTTTAGATCAGAAAGATATTTTATTTTGTGCTGAGAGAGATTTAAATTTCGTTTGCGGTGTATTGGCCTGCATTTCAATAACATAGCATACATAAATATTCTTTGGGAACAAATAGTCAAGCCTCAATTCGGTGACAGTTTCTGCCACTAGCAGTAATGCTGTACAGTCGTATAATATAATGCGTCATGAGTCTGTTAGCATACGTCTGACACAATTCTACTTAGCTTTTTTCCCCATCATTCACGGAAGGAAAATATACACACTATTCCACACATCATCCTGGGATTCTTTTAACATTGTCTTTGACGGCATATCGATAATATTTCCACTTTTGGAAACGTATGCCATTTTCCTCCCATATATCTCTTCTATGTGATCATGAAACAAGGTGACGGGCATTTGATATTTGTAGTATCGTTATGATTTTAATCGGGTTGACTCATGTTTAATATTTCTCTCTAGTAACGCTAGTAAAGCTGCTACTATTGCTTTCTCTTGGAGTTTGAATGGTTTCATTTACAAACGTATTCATCAATTGTCATATTTTTCTGTGTATTTTCCAAAATGCCTATATCTGCACTTGTAATTCTGTCTTGTATAACTTTATAATATTTTCGGTCTCTACTGTCCTGTGTGCGTGGGTGGTGGGGATGAAATGAGGATATGTTCGTTTATATTTTTGTAATTTCAAAACATACCGCGAAAATATTAAATGGGTTCACGATGTTGCAATCTTAGCAGTTAACAGGTATTGCCGTTATGAGCCATATAAAACCCCAGTAAACAGTTGTTTTAAAAATATACTGTACAAATATTGAAAGGCAAAATAGATATATGTTTAACTTCAAGTAAGTTTCACTGACGAAACTCGACTTGCGCGAAACATGTCCACAGATTAAAGATTCTTTGCCAACATAACATTGCAGTCCTGATTTAGGACTAATGTTGCTGTAATTTAGCCCCAAGAGACATCGTCTCCAGCTGGCTGTACGACACGATTTGTGTCCTTATAATTTCGAACAAGAGAATCTGGCACCCCACCACTCAGCTGAAAACAATATCTGTGTATCGCGATTTCCGGACAGATCGTGTCGTATAGCCAGTTGGAGACGATGCCTCCTGGGGCTAAATTACAGCTACATTCGTCCCAAACCAGGACTGCCATGTTATGTTGGCAAACAATCTTTACTCCAAAGTACTGTTGCTAAATATCGTTATGAGATTTAAAAATAGTAATTTTCTAATGTCCACAGATATTGTCCCTGTTCCTTTTAAGAACTATCAATTTTATTTCTTGGGATATTGATAAATTTCGAAATCTTAAGTGTGTGTTTTTGACATAATCTTCTCAAGTATTTGAGAGCCCCAATCACTTAATGACAGGTTTACATTTTCTCTTTTTTTATATTTAGAATTAAACCTCAGTTACCTAGGAATTGTTTACGTACAGTATTCAGAGCATCACCTGTGGGCATGTGTTTATAGCTTACTTGGATCTTGGAGCTCATGTAAACTTATTTGTTATGAATCGATAATTCTTTCTCTTATTATTAGATGTAGTGATATATTACTGGGGAGATTGGAATTCTATGCGCAAATATTGACATGTGATCAATAATTTTAACTAACTTGCATATAGTATTAAACCATGTGTGCATTTTAAATGACAATTCAGCCCCCATCATGAACAAAATAATAACCTGTATTCTTTCTATATTGGGACTTATTTAAAAACAGTTTTGTAGATTAATTAGACAATCAAAAATGTCACGCAAACGGCAATCTGACTCGTAGGTAGAAAATATTATATATGTCCCTCTATCTCTGTTTCTCACTCCGCACATATATGTATATGTGCTTATATAGATATGCAATCATATAAGTAACAAACCTAACATATGATTGTTGGAAATCGAAGATCTGCATTACAAGTCATTATTTGATACAATTCACTAAATTGAAGCTAACCTTTTACTGGTTCAGCAACTGAGCATTTTACAACCAGATACTCAACCTAAAAATTATACATAGAGATCATTCTAGGTAATCTTGTCCACCACCCATCCATCCATCCATCCATCCATCCATCCATCCATCCATCCATCCATCCATCCGTCCGTCCGTCCGTCCGTCCGTCCGTCCGTCCGTTTGTATGTCTGTCTGTCAGTCTGTCTATCTTCCTATTTTTCTACATCACTACCTTCCTCTCTATGTAATTACGCACTGGCTTGTGTATCCGTACAGTAAATATGTTTGACTAGAAAACTAATTAAAATACCGTGCATGCGCAATCACTTTTCCGGTGTCACAATGCATACCACACAACATCTAACTAGAGTAGCATATTAACACGACCATATAGAATACATAGATTTATATGGACATATAATTTTTAGCAAAATACAAAGACCAAAGCATTATGAAATCAAAGAACTTACTGAGTAGGTTACAGCAGAGTAACGATAAAGACGTGAATCAGAGCATTTCTTTTCAATGTATAATGACTACCTTTTACTTTTTACTTGTTTCTGTAATAAGACTGTGGCCATACTGCAGCACCGCCTTCAAGAATTTTTAGTCATGTGAATCGACTCCAGTAATCATTTCTTTTTTAAACCTCGTACGTATTCTACTGGGGACGTAAACACACCATCATCAGATGTCAAGAGATGGTAGGGGACAAAAGCACCCACAAATACACACAGGCACACACACACACAAACACACACACACACACATACACATACACACACATATATATATATATATATGTATATATATATATATGTATATATATATATATGCTATATAAAAGTATGTGTATATGTACCCCTACAGAAAGAAACACACAAATCTACACACACAGACACATGCATACGCAAGCAAACGCATATATATATATGCACACGCATAAAATTTGTTATGCTTTAATAAATTTTAGATTTAAAAATATTTTTTACTGAAATATTCCTTTAATTAAAATAGGATGGAATTTAATCATGGATAACGTAATTTTTCAGAAGATATTTTCAACGTTCTTGAAAGCAATTAACTGTTATGAAATTATGAAATAATGAAGGAGGATCAAATGAAACAAAAACAAAAATAAAAAATAAAAATATACAATAAGGAATAATGCTACGTTAAAAATTCTTGAACGGAAATTGCAAATTGGATCCTTAGAAATATTCGTTACGGAGAAAGTTATGTTTCAGACAACTGTGAATGATAATGCATCATTGTTGTTTGTCTCTGACCAAGTGGAAGACTCGCTGCTGGGTGAGACGACAAGTTTACTAAATGAAATGAGACAAAAGATCTCGTTCCATGCGCACCCAAATCTCCAGTTTATTTCACTAGGTTATTGCTTTTTAGCCCCATTTCAGTCAGGAACGAGCTCACTTATAATTAATGACATCCAAACTTCATCTAGATAGATTTTTGTTATAAATTCTCGCACATATTTTATTAAGCACTACATTCTCAAATTTGCTTTCTTTTCATTTCTGGGCTTCCATATAATATCTAATTTGGCCGGCGTCGCTAATAGAGACGGAAATCTTAGATGTTTCCTCAATGAATCGATGTAAAGAGGTGCAATACTGTGGTATAGATCAACAATAGACGAACCTAAAGGTCTCTATTTGATCAAACTAAACACTATACAACGGAGTTTCAAGCATATTTGCGCAAAGGTTCTTCTGACTTATAAAGGATAGTTATTTGAAGGTCTGTTTGAGGACTCCATTGGTCGCATTAGTACATGCATAAACATTCCGCCATCTAAGTATATTATTAACATTGTTTAGAGTCTGTGTAATTTAGATTAATCGCATTATTTTTCGATAAATCAAGAAGGATATGTAATTAGTTTGATTAAAATCTAGTAAATCTGTTCGATTCGTTCTAAGAGAACCTTGAGTAAACTCTTTTCATCAAAAAATAATCCAATCTCACCGATCTGTCAATTTGTATACAAGAATTATTGGCGTCTGATACACGATTCTTTATTTAAGATCATAGCATCTGATATGAGGTATATTAAGCTGCTATTCTGAGCCTTCCTCGTTATCGATGACTCCTTTGTAATTGGTAGCAGGCAAACAGAAGATCTTATTCGAAAAGTACATTAGAAGAACTATGGAACAGTGAACTTTAATGAGCTAATTTTATTCCGTATATTTGAAGAAATCCACTCTTTGTTTATCTAAGAGCTGACGATAAGAAAATAAGTAAATTATAGATCACATTAAGCTATGTAGGTATGTAAGGTGTTGTTAAAAATAATGCACGAAATGCAGGTCAAAGTGAAGGGATATATTGATTGGATTAAGCCCAGTATAGTATTGGTCTGTTTTACCAATCATAGAATGAAGGAAGGTAATGTTTATCTCATAAATGGCAGGTACCAGATTTAGATTTGCAATTCTACATTATTCCGTCCGTTTGAACTTCACAAATTCTTTGTGTTCCAGTTTTTCATATTTGCAGCGTTTCAGTATTTTCATTAGCTCTTGGTACTCCAACTATGATTATACATATTAATATATCATTACTAATTTAGAATATATGCACGCTATCTGTAAGCTGTAATAAATAGCAGTCATTTTTCTATGAGTTGCACTCTACTGTCGGAAAAAAATTCAGTGAAAAAAAATATCGTCCAATATACTACATAAAAGAGGAGTGGCCGTAGCTGGAATAGATTTGCACATCTGTCTATTTAATCCGAGTTAGTCATGAGTCAAACATCACTAGCAACCTAGTTGTAAATACCTTCATATATGGTGTATTGGGTAAAATCCTCAACTATTCACTTGCGAATTGAACTAAAGTCATTGAAATGAAACTAGAAATAATCACAAATCTCAACAACAATATCGATTAAATTTAAACAAAAGAAATAAAATAAAAAATAACGAAATAAAATATTCGATTCGCAATTCGTCTTTCGGATGTACTGCCTTCTAGTTTGCACTAGTTTTCATAACAGGTGTTTGTGATAGAAACCAATCTAAACAAAATATCATCTTAAACTGTTATCTAGTATATTTCCAGTTAAGAGGCTCTCATCGAACAATATCAGAAAAATAACATCAGTTTAACGATAACCATTTGAAAATGCATTGTTTTTTAATATATAAAACGGCCGATGTTATTGACACAAACATTTATATAGAAATATATATTCATAAATTATGAATATATATTATCTTCCGTTGAGAGATAATTTACTCAGCATTTTTTTTCTTTTGTTATTGTTAGGTGAAGCACAAGTTGTTTGCATCAACTTTGTCATGAACATTAATTTATTTACACTTTTCTTAGTATAACCTTTTTGAACTGAATAATGCGAATTATCATATTCTATTGTTTTGAAATATGCTCATTAATACTTTTTTTAATATAATTGATATTATATTAAATTAACTGATAGAACAGAAAACAGACTTGAACATAGTTCATCAAGGTTATGGACAGGACATTATATGCGTTTTCATTGTTTTATACCTTTATTTTTAAACGTGAATGATTCAAATCAGCAAAGGAATACCAATGACATAGTTTTCTGGTAATTTTGCAAATACAGAATTTGTTCATTTTGAACTGAAAGCATACTGTAGGAAATAACCAAAAAAAAACATTCAAAAACTTGGTTTCGGTTTGTCAGAATGTAATTATTAGTATAATCTGTGTGACGGTAAAAAAATCTCTCCCTATGGTTATGATATGTTATACTACCTGAATCAAGGTGATAGTCAGCTTTATAACCCATTGTAAACTCTTTAATTCCTGTAACAAATGTTAATAAGTGATAACTGATTCTATATGATCAGTAATTCCCTCTACTAGCTTATATATGTTTTATGTAGATTAAGAGGAAATATTTATTTACATATTGTAAGGCTCGTTATAATATACATATCAACTTTTTTCAGATTATGTTATCCTCACTGTAAAAATACTGCAGTTTTAGTCACTAGAAATATGTTTTTACTATTGATCTAACTCTAATTTGAACCGTCGCTTATTTGATTGTCTCTGATTTAAAATGTCTGAAGAGATATAACTACCGGTAGAACAATTTCCTATTTGAAACGTCTTAACATTTCTATAACATTTTAGAAAGCAAGGGTGAATTGAGATTTAAGAAATAATATTACGAAAACTTCGAGACATTTTGAATAAGAAATGATTATATAGGTAAATATAAGATTTAGATGTTATCCGTTTGATTTCCCCAAACCGATGAGAACTGAATTCATTTTGGAAAGGCACTATAAGTTATACAAGTAGTGAATACATTAAACAAATATATTCCAGGCATTAAAAATAAGATAAATATTTTCACTGAAACTTTTAGGCATCAGGAAAATAATTTATAAAACTTTTAGAGTTATACGAAGCGCGAAATGAAGTGAGCAAATAGATTTCGAATCTAATTTAGAATCACTTAGTTACACTTTTGTGTGTAGTATCCAAAAATAAAATATAAGATATGAACAGCACATATTATTACGACTCGAAATATACCATACTTCCATTTTTGCTTTCCATTTCTACGTTTAAAAGTGATACATATCATACAAATAAGAGAAAAATAATTCGATAAATGTAAACGATACGAAATGATAAATACTGATGTTTTCCTGCAACATACTTGCTAAAATAACCATAATCGACTGTATATCAAATTACAATTTTAAAACATTAATATAGCACAAAGGAAACGCAGAGACATGCATTATAAAGGAAAGCATAGAAACGAAAGTAAACGCGAGATTAATGACCCGAATCTTATCTTGATTGCTCACAAATTCAATTTTGTGAGAAGTCTAGATTAGCTTAAAGGATACTTACAAAAACAACATTATATAGATATACTTGTACGTATATATGTATGTATGCAAGTATGTGTGTTTGTTTGCGCATGTGTGTGGGTACATATATATATATATATATATATATATATATATATATGTATGTTTGCTCGTATGTGTGTGTCCAAGAGAACAAAAGCTACAGTAAAAGACTACGAAAAATCTGATAGAGAGAAAAAAGCATAGAAATTTTAAATTTTTGTCTACAGCATTCTTAGCGATACCTAAAAACAAAACAAATAGCATAAGGTATGGTAACTAACAGGGCATAACAAAATGGGGGACATTAACGAATATTTAATTGATAAATTTAAAACAGAATGACTGAATAGAGAAATTATACAACAATGCTTCATGCGAAGTAATAAATGATGTCGAAACATTGGGGCAAAAGATGATGAACCAATTTTCTTCCAAATAAAATGTGAACCCAAGTAACAAATAACATTTTCCGGAGGACATTTTGGTCTTCACGTAGACATATATATGATTGCATTCTCATATATATGTGCTAATCTGTGTGTATGTATATAAATATATATTCAGACAAACATATACACTTCCGTACATATACCTGTGTGTGTATTTACTATTTGATTGCATACATACATACACACACACACGCACACACACACACACACACACACACACACACATATATATATATATATA
>NC_068981.1:169639464-169640686 GCF_001194135.2 Octopus bimaculoides
ACACACACACACACACACACACACACACACACACACACACACACACACACACACACACACATATATATATATATATATATACAGTCGCTGCACATTTAGAAGTAGTGAGGTGAGGAAACAATTACATTGCTCGTTCTCTTTCTCTCTCTCTCTCTGTACACACACAGATAGGCACACATATATATATCTATATAAAATCATAGAAACACACAACTAGATTCTCGAACGAAACATAAATTCACTCTGAAATTGCATCTCGTCAGCCGAGGCACATCTAATTAGCGTAATACTGCTCATAAAATTCAGCTATTTTTACATTATTTTCACGTGATTTGCTTTATCGTTCACGGTTTCCTTTCGTCGATAGTAAGTGGGAGATGCAAATTGTGCATTGATATGAGATCACCAATAAAAGTAAAAGAACAAAATCCACTAGGAGAAATACAACAGAAAGAATTGTTATATACTGGGATATCTAAATCAGAATCA
Source organism: Octopus bimaculoides (assembly GCF_001194135.2). Taxonomy (NCBI): domain Eukaryota; kingdom Metazoa; phylum Mollusca; class Cephalopoda; order Octopoda; family Octopodidae; genus Octopus; species Octopus bimaculoides. The sequence continues at coordinate 169,639,954 of NC_068981.1, forward strand.
TGGCTCGTAATGGAAGTATATAGTAGGTATTATTAAAGCGCTATATTTATCTGCTCTAGTTAGCAAATAATTCTCCTTCTAATTGCATGTGAAAACCAGAATTGCACTGTAAAACTATGCTTCACAACAGAGTCCTAGATCCTCTAGCACAGGAGAAACAGGGTGGTCATAGGTAAAATGTTTTGACCACAACGGTGCTCAATGGGAGCTAATCTGGGTTAAACTGAAGAAACTGATCCATATACTGAAAATATAGTAAAATGTATTTATGTGTGTGGATATCTGTGTACGTCATTTTGTGATTTCATTGTAGATTAGCTAATCAGAAGTGAAAATAACTTAGCACCGCGAAACTTATCGCCCAACCACTCTCTCTCTCTCTTTCTCTCTCTCTCTCTCTCTCTCTCTCTCTCCCTCTCTCTATTTATCTATCTATCTATCTATCTATCTATCTGTCTATCTGTCTATCTATCTATCTATCTATCTATCTATCTATCTATCTATCTATTTATCTATCTATCTATCGCCATGATAGATCGCTAACCTCTACACACATTTTTTTCTCCTTGTTTCTCGCCTTGTTTCTTTCTGTGTTCCTTTCTGTGGAAGACCGTAGGTTCGAAACGTTAAATATTTCTTCTATTCTCGAGCGTTGTACTAATACATCTGTTTGTTTTCTACACCACCTGTCTTTGCCTGTTGTTTATTTTTGTGAATTCTCCGTATTATATAT
>NC_068981.1:169643085-169643678 GCF_001194135.2 Octopus bimaculoides
TATATATATATACATATACGACAAATCCACTCACAATGCTTTGGTAGGCCTGACGCTACAATAGAAGACACTTGCCCAAGGTACCACGCATTGGGACTGAATCCGAGACCTTGCAGTTGGTAAGCAAGCTACTCTCCACACAGCCACACATGCGCCTTTTTTAAAACTTACGGATACTCTTCTTCCTTAATTTTTACCATGAATTTAAAAATCAAGGATCTTTTGCACAACGTTGGTAGAAGTGTGTTTGGTTGCAAAAAGAAAACGGAATTTGCAGGATTTATTTTCTCTTTATTTCGTCCCTTTTTGTCTTCTTATAGTACCCTCTTGTTTTTCTCTTCAAAAATTACTTTTCGAACCTCAGTTAATGATACATTTGGTAAAAATTATAATCTAACTAAATTGTAGTCAAAAATATAAATTCATAATAAGTGTGTATAAATAAATGTACGATGGAAAATATGCATGAACGCCTCAATAATGGCACGCTAGTTTTCTTTGTGCTTTGTGTAACCTAGAAACCAGAAACTATCAGGATAATCTACATGTATTGCAGACATCATAGTTATATTTTTATGATATTTATTTGTGTA
>NC_068981.1:169644279-169647443 GCF_001194135.2 Octopus bimaculoides
TATATATATAGATAATGTATAAATATATGCATATATCCATACATATATGTACATACCTACATCTATATGTATACATACATGCGTATATGGGTACGGAACATTAAAAAGACGTTAAACTCAATGAGAAATGAAATCATAAAAACGAAAACATAGCAAACGAACTTGTTCGAAAAACGAAGAAAACAAACAGAGAAACAAGACATGCAACATAAAGAGTATACCCCTTTATCAGTTGTCCCTGTTTCATCTACTCCGCGTTTCGAAGACATAAATATATGGTTGTGTGTACCCTTATCAGATGGATAGTCATGATGGGTATACTAGGCGTTCTATATTTTATTACAGTGTCACTTTTATGGCATGCACAAGTCTCTCACTCAATAATAATAATCATAATAACAACAATAAGAACTGGTATGAACACCATTTAGAACCAGTCACTGAGGGAGAGAATATTACCATCCTATGGGATTGTGGAATACATAGAGACAAGCACATAAATGTTAACAAACCACACATCGTCATCAAAGGAAAACAAAAAGAAATGCCTGTTAATTGACATTAAAGAAGAGTATCTGTAAGTTTAAACATAGGCGCAGGAGTGGCTGTGTGGTAAATAGCTTGCTGGTAGAAATATCTCGGCAAAAGAATTTTTAAAACGCTTGAAATATTAAGACCTTTAGGTGAAAATATCAAGGATTTGCAATTAAAAGCTCAAACCTTCAATGCTGAATGGCTGAAGTAATTGGGCGAGAATAAAAAGAATATAAAGCAAATAATATAGACAGAACAACAGTAATTGTGTGCATGCAAACCAAAACATTCGCAACAAGAACACCCCTGGACCTGATGGGGTCGAGGGATTTTAATTGAAGAAGTTGATGTCATTACATGACAAAATCGAGCTCAAATGAATGACGTGTTAGACAACTAGGCAGAGATACCCATATGAATAAAAGCGGGCAGGACTGTACTAAAGATTGCGCAGTAGATAATTAATGTTTCATATCCTGCTTGCCACTAGCCCGCAAATTTATGACTGAAATAATCTCTGGGACCAAGTACAAAATTCCTGAGGTGAACGAAATTCTACCAGAGGAATAGAAAGGGTGTAAAAAGAAGTGCGATATTACAAAATATTAACTGCTGATTGGTAAAACAATTCTTGTGGATTGTAAAAGCAAACACAAGAATTTATAAATGGCATGTATGAAGTATAATAAAGACTGCGACATGTCTCTCGCAGCTGGATATTTGAGTACCTGAAATTTACTCAAGTACCAGCAAATCTATTTAGGTCATCCGAAAGGTAGACCTATAAGTGTCCATCGGGCTAGCTGGAAAACAGAGTTAAATTCTTGCACGGTTGGCATGTGACGTATATTTCAGGGAAACAGCTTATCGACACTCTTATTTGTCATCTGCATGATTCTCTCTGATCCAAGTCCCAATAAATGAGCTGTGGGCTAGATGGTATTAAGATTAGCCATTTGTTATTCATGGATGATTTAAAATTATTTGGCAAAGATGAGGAGGATATTGACAGTTTAGTACCTACTATAAACTTATTTGTTAGAATATTGGGATGAGATTTGGGATTTTAAAATGTGGCATTATAACCCTGAAACATGGAAAACTAATAAACAGTAGAAAGATTGAGGTTGCGAATGGTCGGATTACTAAAGGAGTACGAGAGGTTGGATACAAATATTTGGGAATCTGAGTTTGTAAAGATCAAAAAGAAAGAAATTAGGGAGATGTTCAATAAAGAATATCTCAAGCGGTTGAGACATGCAATGTCGTCTAAATTGAATGGAAGGGATAAGATCAAGTCACCGAATACACGGGCTGTGTACCTCATGCGCTACTGGGCAGGAGATATTAAATGGAAGAAAGACGAATTAGAATGTATTGAGAGGAAAACTAGGAAATTGATGACAATGCATAAAGAACTCCAACCAAAGAATTACTTTGCAAGACTTCATGTTAGGAGGAAGAAAGGAGGTGAAGGACTAATAAGTTGTGAAACATTATGTCAAAAGCGAAGAAAACACTTGGTATCTTAAAAATGCAAAGGGTAACATAATGTCAAATGTAAGAGTCCTTGATATAGCGAAATCTGCTGATATAATAACACCGAATGAATGAAAGAAAGTAAAAAAAGAATTTGAAAAATAAATGCAAGGACAAAATTATGAACAAGAGATAAAGTAGGCATTGATTGGGCGAACAGTTTGTCGTGGTTTAGAAATGTCGATCTTAAAGGATGTACTGGAACTCCGGTGTGCAGCTCCGAGGAGCAAATTCTCCAAATTGTGTGAGCAGAAACCAGAAGAAATGTTAGAGAACAGCAAATTTAATCTTTTGTCGGACTTTACCATTCAGTGTTGTAGAATGATTGAGGTAAGAAGGCCAGACAATGTAATCTTCAACAAAAGAGACACAAATGATCGATATCTCTATCCAAGGAGATTATAGGTTGAAAGATAAAGCGTACGAAAGGATGTAGAAGTATGCGTCACTGAAGGAAGAGGTGGGGAATTTGTGGGACATGAAAACGTTTTAATGATTCCAGTTGTTATCGGAGAATTGGGATACACATAGGATGGTTTCGAGGACAGTGTTAATAAAATCGGAATTGATGCAAGGTTACAGGTCATGCAGAAGACAGCACTTCTTGGTATAGCAAGTATTTTAAGGAAAATCTGGTCTACGCAAGGCAGAGATCAGAAAGCATTAAAGGACTTTGTCAACTTGTTGAATGTTTTTTTCTGTTTTGGTTTTTTTTCTAATTACTTTCTCCCTTTTTTTTCTTTTTTCCATTTCATTTGCAGTATTATTTATACTTACAGCCAATATAGTTTACACAATATTATTTGTATTACAAAACTGAAAAAAGTTGTGTTCAAGACGTTAGAGAAAAGAGCAAGTGTTAGAATATCACATATGTCTTTCGAATCAAAATCATTATATCATTACGATTTTCATCATCGTCCTTTCTGTTGACATCTTTACAGTAGCCTATATTGTATTAAATACGTGCCGAATCATAATAGCACGATTTCAAAAAAAAAAAAAAATGACTTCCCTGTTCTATTAGTTTATTTCTCCTTTTATTATATATATCAACAGCCTCAAAGTTACATACAAGGCATGCACTCATA
>NC_068981.1:169647616-169648715 GCF_001194135.2 Octopus bimaculoides
TATATATATATAGGTATGCGTGTGTATATCTTGCAGATAAACAAACTGAGCATTCCTAAATTTGTATGGAGAAAATGACATCCTTCCTTTCACGAATCTCGAATCCTTCCTTACTGCAGCGGCAGAATCTTTTTTATGTTTGAGTGAATTTCGGTATGTCAAAATATCGATTCTTCCATTTCAATAGCATTTCACTTCTCTCGCCCGTTCTTCTACCATATATCTCTATTCTATAATCTTTGTTTTCAAGTCTTTTTTGATCATTCCTCTTGCAATGATAATATTGCAGTTGCTTGTGCTAGGAATTGAATTTCTTTGCATTCTTATCTTAGTTCAGTTGACTCAAGAAACCCCATCATCCGTTTTCACACATTTTACATTGCATTATCTTTCAAATACTTTGTATACTCTGTCATGATGTATTCTATCTTTCGCTTGGACTGTTATAACCTCAAGCCGATTCTTTTCTCTTTGTGATTCTGTTTCTTAACAATGATGAGCAATTCAGCCATTGGATCAATAAAATTGAACTTATTTCCGTGCGAGAGTTGTTTACAAAAGCCGCTGATTTCTTCATTAGCTTTGCAAAATTTAGAATGTGCAATTGAAAACAGGGAAATCTCGGTAGAATATTTGTCAAAATATATGCATTCATTTTGCAAGAGTATTTTTGACTTTTTTCTTCTTTTGCTCATCTTTAAACAAACAAGTTGGGATCGCAGCATTAGATAATGAATAATATTATTTCGAAAATCGGTGCTAATTGAAAGAAGATATAAAAAAAGAAAAGTATTAAGTGTAAGCATTTCTAATACTATTTTGAGCATACTTTATTGATTAATCCTTTCCTTTATTTATAGAAAACAATTAAATATAGAGAATTAAGAAAAACAAACATATTGCACCCAAAATGTCTGTGAGAGCCGGAAGCTAAATGAATCTTCGAATCCATAGAATATAAATGATTCTTTCATAAACTGTGCCAAAGAGTTGTGCTGACATTGGTGAAGTTCAAAATATGTGCTGCAGTAAAAACATATAGACATATGTAGATGCATGTGAGTGTGTGGTGTGCATATATATATATACATACATATAT
>NC_068981.1:169648958-169656549 GCF_001194135.2 Octopus bimaculoides
ATATATACAAGCATACTTAGACACACACACATGTATATATGTCACTTGTATTTCACCTGTTCTGCTATATTTCTATGATTGTCAAACGGTATATAAACGCATCAAAACACATTTACGAGTCACTTCACTGCTTTGGTAGGGAAGGCAGTGCATGATCATATCTACATGTATTCTGACTAACTACCGTGAAAGTAATATATCCAATATATCCGTAGAGTTAAATGCATACAAACATACATACATGTCAATATGATGTTAAGCCTCCCTTGGACTATTGACCGCTACATCACACTTCGAAGTTTATGCATTTACAATCCCAAAACAGGAAATTGTTATGATAGACTGAATATACAAAAGAGACAGTGAAGTCTAGTGTCTCTAAAATATATCCGGAAATGTAGATTATGAGAAACGCAATGTAATTAGCAGTTGCACGAGAATTTCAGAAAGGTACTACCTCCCCATGCGACACGACGTTGATGCAAAAAGGAAATATACAATGCTGTTCGGAAGAAAAAAAATGAGTCTTGAAATAAATATAGGCGTTCCCTTGTGATGGAAAATATACACAAACGTGAACGCTAGGATCACTAGAGGAATATTCCCATCAAAACATCTGTCAATTGTAAATATAACAGACCAGATATTGTTGTTTGGGATAGACAAGGAAATGTATGCAGCTGCATACCGATCTGTTGTCCTGCTGATGTGAATATATCTTCGAGAAGGGAAGAATAATGGAACAACTACATACAACTGATTCGAATTCTCGAGCTTCTATGTTCAGTTAATAAATTCACATTGATACCAATAATAATCAGTGCAGCTGGTTTTGTGAGTCAGTGCTTATTTGACAATCTGGATAGGTCAGGGTTTTCAGAATGAGAAATCAACCTACTGACGCGCACGTTGCAAACCATCTGTAACTGCAATAGTAGAAATATATGCAAAGATTATGGCAACTTTAAAATGTGACAATGTTTTTGTTATCTACATTCCAACGATAGGACTTCGTATTTTTTTTTTTAGAAAGTAGCTCTTTCCTCAAAGGAAGAATTCAAATAATTCAAAATAGAATATACACACGCACACGCATACCCACACGCACACACATACCACACACGTCGTTAGATATATGCGTTCACACTGACAAACACACATAATATTATTGATTATGGAGTTTGATTTTTGTCTAGACGAGCCTTTTTCTATTTATTTTATTTATGTCATTGTAAAAGTTATTACACTAGATCACTTACTCGACTAATAGATTCTCACAATAAAGTCGCTTCGGTATGCCTATGGAATATTTATCTATGTGATTACTACAGGACATCATTTCCGGGAATTAATTTAAAATTCTATTTCTAATGTTGATTCCGTCGTTTCAAGTACTCTCCCAAATTTATTGCATAGAAAACTGTGTAGATATGTTCTTGATAGTTAGGTTGTTTCCGTAAAAGGCCATTCACAATGCTCTCTCCTGGTCTTTCTCTCTCTGTCGCTTCCGCTCTCTCTGTCCTCTCTCTCTCTTTGTCCTCTCTCTCTGTCCCCCTCTCTCTCTCTCTCTCTCTCTCTCTATATATATATATATATATATATATATATATATATTTATACTTGGCTTCAATTTACTTACAAAGTTCTCTTGTGGCTGTATTTATTTCATTCTATATATACACACACGCCCACATACACACACACATACGCACACGCACACACACACACAAATACACACACATATGTAAGTATGTGTGTATGTATACCTGCGTTGTTCTTGGTATATTTTCTTTCTACTATTTGATTACTAATTAGATTATTATTTTGATCAACCGCCAGATTTCATTTTATCAGTACAATGATAGAGATAAGATCCGTACCTCCTTAACTGAGATAATATCAACTGTCTTACATTGAACAAGGATAAATTTCAGAAGGCAATAAAACTGAAGATGATATGAATAGGCAACTATATGAAAAGTGCTTCGTGATATCCTGAATACTTTAAACTGCCTTCAGAAACAAAAAAATAAACGTTTTCCTCGCGTGCTTCATAATATATTTTAAAAATATATATATTAAAAAACGATTTCCGAAAGAATTGTTTGCTTAGATGATCGTACAGGAAACATGCCCTCAGCCAAGCAAACACCTCGTTCGTCTGTTTTTTTAAATCTCTTATGAAGGAGAATTTGCAGGAATTTAAGAATTTATAGTCCTTACGGATATTCAACTTATGCGACATTTTACGATCTCGTCTTTCAAGAAATTTTAATTATAATATTTAAAATTAATGCAAAAGTAATATTTCAAATTCATTGTTTATTTATTTTTGTAACCTTTACAGCATGGAAAGTAGTTGCGAATCTGAAATATGTTTTTGGAAAGATGTTCATTATAATATAAGTAATGGACTATATATCAAGTGATATTGCATTTTGTTTGCTAAACTACAAATTTAGATACCTTCTCTTAGGAGAATTTCCTACGATATAAACATAGTTTGTGACATGAATGACTGAGTGAGGTTGAAATAAACTGGCATGAAAATAGAAAACAGAAACGGATGTTGCTATATATTGTAAAAGAGATTGGATTAAAGAAATAAATGATTAAAAACAGTATGATTTGTACATCTGTGGGTGTGTTAGTGTAATAGTTGTTTTAGAATCTTAGTTACAAATGATTGTAACTCTCGTTAAGTACTAGACTCCTCGTATATCTACTAAAGTGATACGTTGATGGTAGAAACATATTGACCTGATGGGTCATATTCCTCAAAGACATGCTTCACAAATAAAAGGAAAACATTGTAAACTAACATGCGAAATTTATAAAAAGAAAGATTGGTTCTTCGTACTAGTTGGTATTAGTGATAATTTCCCAATTTCTTGCTTTGTTACCGTAGAAAAGAAGAAGTTAACATATAGAGTATTTGATGGGAAGCTGATGAAATGTTCTTTTTCTACATTTTATGAGAAATACTTATTATTTCTGGTTGGCGTTACCAAATAGTATTGGATTATATTCCGAACATATGCAAAACTCTGTATTTGTAGGAGTGGGGAAATCGTTAAGGATGATATCCATGCTTCAAATAAACGTAAAAAATCAATATGGGCTTAAGCGGGCATTGAAATATTGTGCTTATTGAGATCATCAACAAACTAAGCAAGTAGGTATCATATAATATATTTTATCAACAGAGCTACAATACCCTTGTTTAAGTTCTAAATTTCTTTATGGCAGCTAATTTGTTTCCTAAATTACATCATGCATTTAAAGCACATCTTGTTTGATATAATCTTCAGTATCTCAAGTTGATAATATACAAAACTATCATTCAACTACGGTAGTAGTTGAATAATATTCGTAAGGCCGCAGCATATTTCAGAGCTTGACGCTAATTCAGTTCTTAACCAAATCGATATTGTTAACATGTTTGCAGAGGTCTGATCACTAGCTACATTTTAGCATAAAACAAAATCGAGATTTGATACAGTAGAAAAAGCTTAGATCCAAATTTGTAGCTACAAATTTGGATATAAGTTTAAAATAAGTAACGCCACCAATCAAGTTTAGATCTAAATAACATTTCTATTTTAAAAGCAAAATATATTTATCTTAGCTTCAATGATAGAAGAAATCATGAAGAATGTCGTAGTTTTGTTCCCATGCAACAAATGCTTGTATCAAAAATATCATGAAAAAAGATATAAGTAAGGCAAAGAATTGAATTTAAGTATAACAAACTTTTTTTTATTTTTAAAACAAATTATATTTTATTTAAGCTTAAATGATAGAGCTCAATTCGAGGAATTTCGTGGTATCAATCTTATGCAATGAAGTTTTAAACGAAAAAAGTTATGAGTATTTGTTTCTCAAATTTTATGAATATAGTTCTATAAGGGGACTTTTAATATATGTCACCGGTGTCATTGAGATAAGGAAAACATTATCAACAACACTGCTAATTGACATATTTGACACATTATCAATTAGCATAATAGCATAGCCTGGAAAAAACGTGGATTACATGGTAAAATGCGAGCAAGAGAAATAATATTCTTAAGATTATAAACCTAGAAAAATAAAAATGTTCTTATTCTGTACTTAACCAGATCTAATAAGTTGTCCTGAACTTTTCCAAGTGTAACTTGTAATTTTTCCGGTTTATAATCTTAAGAATATCATTTCTCTTGCTCGCATTTTCCATGTAATAATATATAAAATATAATAGGAGATATTTTATTGGCTTTAATTTTCAGGTTTATGAAAAAGTAAAAAGAGGTTGCCGAATAATTTAAATCAACTTATATTGAATCAAGTGAAAAAAGTATTATGATTTTGTATATTACAGCATTGTCATTGGAAAACTTACTTTAATTTGTATATCTCTACCCTTTATAGATATCAAAAAATATTCCCCTTTATGAAACATACTTTCTAGGCAGTTAATTAATTTATGTGCTACTAACATGTGTGACCTTTCTGAAATACATCATTAAGCTCACATCAATCTTCTTCTGGAAGCAGAGATCCTTTAAAATGAAAATGTTTGATTAATCTCTCGGAATGCAGCTCAAAGTTATTCTTTATGGATCTGGTTCCAAGTGCCATTGAGTGAATGAAAAAAGTTTCCTGTTTAAATGCTTTCACATGCACTTTGAAAGTCCTTGTCGGAACAAAGTGGAGAAAAAGTGCTTTTTTTTTAGATTTTCCAGTAAAAGCACAACATAATTTTCATGTTCAAAAGAAAAAAAAAAAGATTTATAACATGTGAAAGAAAAAAATTAAAAATTTTTGGCTACTGACATTTTCCTCCCACATCGTGAGTTCGTCTTAACAGATAGATTGTCTAGTTACTTAGTACAATTATCACTTAGTTGAGTTGGATAAAAATGTTCAACAATTGCATATATATATGTTTATTACAATTTATATTCTGTTCCATAGAAAACATCATAAATCATTTATGTCTGAATTTGAATTATATTTTTACTAAGTTCTTTTCACATTCGTGTGCAAACACACAGAAAGTTTGAATTAACTTTATTTTTAAGAATTAATCTTATTAAAGAGATAAAGTCGCGTACACATTTATTTAATGTAAAGAACTATAGAATTTCTAATCACGCATTATCGCGTTAATATTGGAACTTCATATTTTCGTTTTCTTATACTTCAAGTATTTCGATAAAGATTACATTGTTGCTCTTTATTGAACGTTCGTGATAAGAGCTTATCACACCTTTGAGATGAAGATTCCGGAAACATAAAGAATTTACTGGAAACGCTAATCTAAGAAAAGTAAATTCAATTTTACAGTAGTAGAGATGTCTGATTTACAAATGAAATTTCTAGTTTGAGAATTTCCATTTTTCACTTTATCTATTGAAAGATAATACAAAAAACTTAAATATAAACTTATTAGAGAAACATAACGTATACGCCCATTCTCTTCATTTTTTTTTGCTCTCCCTCTCTGTGTACACACATACATACAGGTGTATGAATTCAATTTTATGATTTTTGATGTCTGTTTTTCTTTTTCTCAGCGACAGTTTGATGTATTGGTGAACATTCAAAGGTGCTGGATATCTTAAAGAGCAAAGGCGTAGTTTAGTAAAAGGTAGCTGGCATGGGGGAAGTGGAATCCGACTGAATATTGGAAAAGAGTTACGTGTATCATGAAAATTCGTGCCGGCTATCAAATTGACTGTTCTTCACTTCTCTATGAACATTGCAAAAGCTGTAGGACGTGGGATGGGCAGCTACAACGGAGATTACAAAGCTGTGACCAGAGAAGGGGATGGTGAAGGCATTCTGACAACATCCGCGTGCGGAAATTCATCCAACACCCTCATAAACAGAGCCTCAATCTAAATTCAGACGGCTTTGTGAAGCTGCTGAAACCATAGCTAGAAGGGGTTTCTGCTAGAAGGCCATATATGTGTGAACAAGATTCAGCTCCTTCCCATCCCTTCGGAAAGGATCTAAATGTGTTGTCGTAGAATTTCTACGACTTCACCAGCCCCAATGTTTGTCTTCCTAATTCCCTCGATTATAATCCCATGGGTTACAATGTATTGGACGCGGTTGTGAAATACACCAACGACTCTTCCTGCACCACCAATGCTAAGCTGGAGGCCAAGGTCATAGAGGTGTTTGAAGATCTTCTGAAAGACACTCTGGGGAACGCATGCGCCATTTCCGGACCCGTCTTCAAGCCGTCCTGAAAGATGAGGGCGGCTAGTGCGGGCAAATTATCTCCTAGCCATAATTTAGCTCATAATTTCGATTTTTTGGAAGGGATATTGTTTTCTTTTCCTTTTATGCAAACTGTCAAATTTAGCCTGTATAACCAGTATATAAATATATGCGTGAATATATATGCATATGTGTGTGCCTGTGAGTGCCCGGATGTTTGGGAATATGTGTATGAGCGTTTTTATGTGAGTGTATATGCGCACGTAGTTGAAACAAAATAAAAAAAATTACTTCTGATATATATTGTACATTTTTACAAATATCTCTGGGATTTGCAAATCCTGTTGTTGACAGTACAGCGATGGTCACGCTCAGCTGGTGGTAGATTCGATCTAGGGATTTTTCATCTCCCAGGATTTGTTCCCGGCAACCTCAAAATTGGAGATAGCTTAATAATATGAGCTTCTCCACTTCAATGCTACCAATGCCCATATCTTCGGATATATCTCCCATATTTTCAAACTGGTCTTCAGAGAGTCTTTAGCGGGGCAGTGGGCAACTTTGATACTTGACACCAGAACGAAAATGTCCATAAAACAGGCTGTGTTCGAGGTAGCAGAATTTGGCATAGCATTCATGGAGGCACTGCTTACCGTTTACAATAGGAAAGTGATTTTGTGTGTTCAATTGCTGGATAAACATACATGTGCAAAAATTCGACAAAACCTCTGAATGCTGCATGTCTGTATATATATATATATATATATATATATATATATATATATGCATAATACATATAAACATGTATATATGCATGTATCTATTTAGGTTCGTAAGTAACATTTAGGAAACAAACGAAGGAATGTGGCATTGATGATGAATAGGATGGACTTGCCAGGTGAAGAGGAAAACACAGACTTTTAAAGAAAATACCGATCAACAAACAAACGTACACATACGCACTTATATACGTGCGCATGTATGATATAATCTTGAATGTGTGTATATGTGTGTATGCACGCGTCTCTATGTATGGTATATTAGTTGCAATAAGTTGAGTAAAGTAGCTTATATCTTGAAGGTCAGTGTTCACTCCGCATGTGTGCGTTTGCTGTATCCAGAATTGTTTTCGGTATACATATATGCATGCATGTATACTTACATACGTACATACATACATACATTCATGCATATATATATATATAAATATATATACACACATATAGTTAGATAGATGCGGTAAATATATCTATACCTATCTTCCTTTTTCTCACTCACTATCTCCATTTGTCTCTCTCTCCCTCTCTCTCCATATATGTATGTTTTTGCATGTGTGTATGTGTGTGTGGTGGGGTGTTTTTGTGTATACATAGATACATAT
>NC_068981.1:169658764-169664464 GCF_001194135.2 Octopus bimaculoides
ATTGTTGACGGATTATTTTTAGAAAACATAGGAGATTTCTTAGAGACACAATTTAGAGGTAGTCTCTCTCCCACACGCACTCTCTCTTTCTCTCTTATTGGAAGCTGAAGATTCTTGTATCATATTTTTGGGCTTCTCATCATTGAGACAGGTCACAGACGGGAATTGAACTCAAAATCTTGGTGTTAAGAGCGCGCGCTACTAACCCCAAGATTCCGAGTTCGATTCCAAGCCGTGAAGTGAATAATAATAATAATAATAATAATAATAATAATAATAATAATAATAATAATAATAATAATAATAATAATAATAATAATAATAATAATAATAACAATAATAATAACAATAATAATAATAATAATAATAATAATAATAATAATAATAATAATAATAATAATTACATAAAAATACCTTAGCAATGAAAACCCAGGTTTCGAAATTTCCCCAAGACACCTGATGAAGGCTGGAGGGTATATGAGCCGAAACGTTGTGTTAACAACAAGATGAGGACAAATATCGGTCAAATGTAAATAATGTACACAATTCCTCATCTCTTAAATATAGAACTGTATTGATAGAGCCTGGGGTCGATTTATTCGACTAAAGGCGGTGCTCCAGCATGGCTGCAGTCAAATGACTGAAAAAAATAAAAGAGTATATATATGTGTGTGCGTGTGTGTGTGTGATATATATGTCTTCATTAACTCAGTCCTATTATTTCTTTTAACAGATTTAATAAACACAATCATAAACGTAGCTACATTTTACGATATATATTTGCTAAATATTGAAGGATGAGTCAATCTAGAAGGAGATAATGTGACAATTTCTGTTTTAAAAACGACTAATTAGAGGAATATATTAAAACACAATGTGTGGAAGAGAATAGTTAAATTTAAAGGTGTGTGATTATATACGGCATTCCGTATTCTTCTAAACAGAATCGTAGATAAGATGAAATATTTTGAGAATCTTCAGATAATAATGAAGTCATTAAGTATTGGAGATAGCCGAATTATTTAATTCTAACGCAGCATAAATAAAGCAACGTCTTAATCTAACTGAAAATCAAGAAAAGTAATTCGTTAGAATATAAAACAACCTTATCTGTTATTTGCAAATGAGTATGACCTACAAGTTTATGCTAAGTTTTACAATTTGCCTTGGATGCCTAAATAGTCTACACATACAGATATCTTTTCTGTTCTCCCACTCTTGGTATAATAAATCCTTGAAGTGTACCAAAAGACACAAATGAGAGCTACCTCAGCATTCTGCTGGTACTCGCTAGAGCAATGAACAATAAATTGTCTTGCTGAAAGACACACGTATTCACTTAGGTTATCATTCCTCACATCCACAGCATTACAATAATGTGGCCAACACTCTGACCACTAGGTTACATTTCTTACCTGTTTGTTTGTCTTCTGTGTTTACATTAGAAAATAGTTAAGAATATAAATGGATGCAATAATGAAGAGCTAGAAAAGGTTAAAAGTTTGAAATAGGAGTAGAAACATAGTAGTTTCAGTGTACGGAGAAATAAATCATGTTATCAAATAAAGATATTGGTTAAACGTTAAGGCATAGGAATATACATTCTTTTCAGGCAAAGCACTAAAAGTAAATAAAAAGGGAATGAGGATAAAAGTGTGCAAGCTTGCAATATGAGATGTATAAGACTGTATAATCTGAAATAATTATTGAATATGTAAATATATAATTGGTTGAATTACTGTTGATTAAAAACAGATATAGAAACTAAATACAGTAAAAAATCACACTTTATCATCATTGATTAATAGTCGTGCAGGAATTTGTGTTGGTAAGCAGTTTAATAACTAAATAAATATATTATTTAGACGGATGTACAATTGTGTCAACATTTGAACAATTAAAGGAATGCAATAAATGGTTAATCACTACCACATTAAAATTTCTGGGTTTAGTAAATAGTATTTTATAGTTTTACTGATATACTATTATAAAATAGGAATGCTGTAATGACAAAAACCTAATGGCTGTTAGTGAAACCATTATGTTATTATCATTATTATTATCAATGACGGTTAATAGAAAAGTATTTTAGAACTATATGAAGTTTATTGGGGATATAAAGTATGAAAACGAAATATATATGCAGCAATATACTAGGCGAAAGTGTATTAAATAAATGATTAACTATTTAGAAATATAATAAGTCCTAAATATTTTAATGTTTTAACTCTCATATATCTGCAAGATGAAACTAACTATAAATGTCCATGTAACTGAAGGTTGACGAGCACAGCATATGATTTTTAATGCAAAGCTAACAAGGTTTTTTTTCATTTTTAGCCAAAGATTTTGCAAAAAATAAAAATGTTGTTGACTTTGTAATCTGACGTATCTGCAGTGATTTGCTGTATCTACTTTACTATTTTAAAAAATTTCGTTGATAAAAATTATTTTGCGGTTGAATCTATTTGTAAAATTGAAATTGAGTTATTGTTGACTTCCATTCAATAAACAATTATTTTCGCCCCAAAGATTTTTATGTGGGTAACTGTTGAAGCTGACAATCGTAATTGAATGAATTTAGTTACGTAATTAGCGTTTCAATTGCAATAGAAAAATGTACACTAATGGTCACGCAAAATTGCGTGAATAGTTAAATACAAGAATTTAACATTATCAAATATATATTTTTTTTTTTGCCTACAAGGGGAAAAACTTAGATGGGACAAACAAGTACAGACAAAGGGATTAAGTCGACCCCAGTGCGTAATAGGTACTTACTTAATCAACCCCGAAAAGATGAAAAGCAAAGTCGACTTCGACGAAATTTGAACTCAGAACGTAGCTAAGCATTTCGTCCGGCGCGCTGACGATTCTGACAGCTTGCTGCCTTAACATTATTAAATATTACTTGTTAAAAGCGATGACGTGACAGAATCTTCAGCGTGCCGGACAAAATGTTTACCAGTATTTCGCCCGTTTGAACAGTATACTTTCAAATTCCGCCGAAGTTGACTTTGTATTTTATTATTTCGGATTCGAAAAATTAATTTATCAGTCAGCCATTGGAATCGATGTAATTGACTATCCAGTGTCTCTGAAAATTTCAAGGTTTGTGCCTGTAGAAGACAAGAATATTATTCCTTTAAGGAATTCGAGATATTTTGGCTTGGAAATTGCTGGCAAAGGATAAGAAAATAATGTATTTACAGCTGTTAACAGTTCTAAATTCAACAGCAACTGTGCCAATCAATGCCGTATGAGGAATCATACGATTGTATTTCACTTGTGCCCTTATAAATGCATCATCTGAGTGCTACTTTATAATTTGTAGTTGACTTGTATGAAAATACGTATATATTCTAAAGGTACATATTAAAGTAACTCATTAGCGTGTAGGTAGATTTTGAATACATACTGATTATATATGAAAATGTGTGAAGTTTTTTCACATGTTTTCTAAGGTTAGTATTAAGAGGTGTCTGGGTAAAACAACATCTTGTTGATTATTTCCAGAAATACATCTACATAAATTGAACCAGTTTGGACAAGGGAATTTCTGTTATTCCTAAATGTTAAAAGTGTGATTTGGGTATGGTTAAAAAGTTAGTGTTTTTACCTAAATCTATTTCGCTTCTCTTGTTATCAATACACTGATCTTCTTTTCTTATGTTATAAAACGACTCATATTTTAGTACAGATTAACGATAGAATTAAACAGAAAACAGTGATAGCCGTATGAGCTATTCTCAATGAAACTGAATTGATCAAAACTCAGTTAATTTTTTTAAAGTATTTGTCCCAACTCAGTTTCGAAGTGGCTCGATATCCCTTCTTGACTCGATACTTTAAAATCAGGACCAAAAAAAAAAAGTCTTCGAACGAATGCAACAAAAAGTTTCAGAATTTTATCTTTACCATATTCAAACGTAATTTACTTTTGTTGTCTTTTTTATATTCTATAGTTTAACTATTTGGAAATCGTGTTCGATTCCGAAAATCCACTAGTCTGAAATCAGTGAAAAGATATCTATAATTTCGAATAAACTTTCGAAAGCGCTATCGCAGATTGCCACACCATAATGACTATAACTTTTAAAACATTACATACACACACTCGTGTGCACGTGCGATTACACACACACACACACACACACATACACACATTCACACACACACACACACACACACATTCACACACACACACACACACACACACACATTCACACACACACCTACGCGCACAGAAAAATATAAGTAAGAGAAAAAAAAATCTGAGCGTACATCTTAATTCGTCGAAAACCCAGGCAAATATTCACGAAAGAGTTGAATAAAACATTTAACATAAATTAAATTATTCAGAGCTGCGAGTATGTCTACATGAGAAAAGTGGAGCTGAATTGAAGAATCCGGAACACAAAATACAAAATAGAGATGCATAAATTACCTTTCACAGTATACAATGTTGCCAATATCAATTTGATGAATGGAATCAAATGATTTGATAAGACTTGACAATTGTTTGTACATTTATTCAAATGCTATGACAGTGAGTAATGGATCATTAAATGGTTTTTATCTCAAAAGTGATTAAAAATGCCTACACTTCTCCTGTTTCGCGTGTTACCGGTCTGTCTGTCTGTTTATTTCTCTCTCTACCTATCTATATACCCATCTGCCTGTCTGCTTCTCTCTTTCTCTCTCTCTCTCTTTCTCTCTCTTTCTCTCTCTCTCAAGATATTACTTATCTGCTTATATGTCTTATATGTCACTCTCTGTGTTTATATGTGTCTATACACACACACACACACACACACACACACACACACACACACACACACACACACACACACACACACACACACACACACACACATATATATATATATATATGTAAAATTTTCTGTCTGTCAGTCTATCTGATTGACAGTATGCATGCTTCCATGCATGAACGCATATATGTTCGTCCATCGATGTAAACATATAAATATATTCTATATACTTAATTATTCAATCTGCTTCTCTCTTTGTGCTCCCTTTATATACACGTGCGCCCACAAATATATTGACGTAGACCCCAGTGTTTCATTGGTAGTTAATTTATCGATCGAGAAAGGATGGAAGGCAAAGATGACCTCGGCAGAATTTGAACTCAGAACGTCAAGACAGACGAAATACTGCTAAGCATTTCTCCCGGCGTGCTAAGGATTGTACCAAGCTCACCGCCTTATAGTAATAATAATAATACATACATACATTCACACACAGACACACACACTTCCTTTGTAACATTTAGAACCAAGTATTGTTAAGCTTGCTGCTGATCATCATCAGCAGGGATCACACTGATGTGCACACATCCAATGCAGTCGGTAAATATTGCTGTAAATAAAATGTAGTTCTGTTTCTAAATAAATCATAAGAAACATTACTAGGTTAGCGTTCATATTGGTGTGGTGGTGGCAGTAAAGTTATCCCGTCTGTGGGATGCACGTGACAATTCCTTTAAAAAATTATTGAGTTGAACAACTGAGTCAGTAGACAGGAATCCATCACCACCTTCGATATGCATATATACATATGCATTATATGTAATTTATACATTGATATATTCATAAACTGGCGTGCTCATATGAATATAATTATATGTAAAATTATACACATCAACACAAACATGTATGTATATATATATATATATAT
>NC_068981.1:169665259-169667992 GCF_001194135.2 Octopus bimaculoides
TATATATATATATATATAGTGAGAGAGAGAGATAGAGAGATAGAGAGAGAGAGAGTGAGAGAGAGAGAGAGAGAGTATTTGTATGTACGAGTGCGCGAGTATCTTTATAGATGTGGGGATCAAACCTGGAACTCGTTGACATTTTAACAATAATATGTGTACGATCGGATTATTGAACAGTCTTTCCCTCTTTTAAGAGCTTGGATGTAGCTTGAGGATGCCATTGCTAATTCAAGCAAATTGAAGGAACACAATTAGTTGCCCTTTTTGTATGTATTAAACATTGGTTTAATGAATTTGCTGTATAACATAATTGATGTTGTACGTGTAAAAGTTACTATGGATTCTGCAACCAATGGTCACTTATTTTGACTTATTTCTTTTTCTAGAAACAACAAATTCGATTTATAAATATATTCAGATACACACTTAATTATGTATAATCAGGTTTATTTTCTAACAGAATTCTCGAGCTGCGGAGGTATGATTTACACAGTTTACAGTAAATGCAATTATAGATTATTCAGATAAATATTAAACATTTCTGCCACCCGCACCAGAAATCATTCACTGGTGTAGCTGTCTGTAACTACAGCTACTAATATGGCCATGCCATTCTCAGCAGCCTTGTTACATAACACCTCATCCTAGAGTCACATTCTCTTTGTATCTCCTTCTCACGCTCTATCTTAAACATCAAGTAAATATTAAGTAAAAATTCTAAAAATTATTTATTCTCAAATCTGAATCACTCGGAAAAAGTTACCATGTTCCCGATTACCTTTTGCAATAAAAGGAAAAAAAGAAGCTCCAACCGAGTATCAATTGCATGTACATTACAGATCTGGTAGTTAAAACATATAATGGTATCTACACTCCCTCCGAATGTTTGTAATTTTTAAGACAAAACATTGCTTACAACTCCACGAGGCACATAGTTAATTTTTATCGATTCTTGTATATGAAAGGTATGGCGTCGCCTTAAAAATAAAAGGGAAACGAAGCTTCAAATTTATTTGAATTCAGTATCTAAGAAAATGAAATTAGATATCAAATGCATATAGTCATAGGTTTCACTATTTTCGGTTTGACTATTTTGACCTAGGGAACCAGTGAAAATGGGGTGATCCAATACCTCATTAGAGGAATTACTAAGCGTAGCATTTTGAATCAAGCAATATAATAATATGATAAAATTCAAAGAAATAATCAATTAATTTCCTACTTTATTCAAAATCTAATTAAAACCTTTAATTTTAATTAATGTATCAACGTTATGGAATTTAATGCACCTTCTTAAACGCTGATAATTTTTTATACTTTTATATTTATTTATTAACTAATTCATCGTTCCATAAATTCCAAATACAAGTGTTCGTGATTTCACGTCCTGATGGTTATATGTCTCTCTCCCTCCTTCTTCCTCTCTATTTCATATCCACTGCATAGAATATGATAAGACGCACATTGGACTCTATTGATATGTAGCCTCTATCGAAGATGGCCGTATCGCACAACGTCAAATAGCGTGCTATTGAATGCACACGGTAATAAGGGAATAATTTATTTCTCTCAGCGACATTCGAAAAGACCAGAGGCCATCTCTAGATGTGCACAAAAAACAATTCAGCAAGATTTTACAAATGTCTGTTCTTGAAAATGAAGCGCCTTCATATCATTCGCACCCAAGAGGAGGACATTGGAACAATAGCAATTCTAGTATCACTTAAAACAAAAATAAATAAATAAATAAATAAACCCATTAATTATTTCATAGCGCGGTGCTTTAGAATAACTTAGCAAACCATTCTCCGGAAAATTTGCTCATCCATGGCCTTGCAATATTTTTCTGATACACATTCAAGCTGTATTAACATAGTTTGTTGGCATCCCTCCATGTAATTCTGCTATTCGTACAGCAAATGATATAGTAGTGAGAATCATTCATATTGAAATTAAAATTGAAGCGTTTAGGTAGGTAGATTCTTACGAAAAATGATATCACACATACATGCAAACATTCTACACGTCTGCATTCGAATAATCACCTTTGACGTACACATATATCGTAAAGCACAGACGAAAAGGACAGATTGAAATAATGGCAGATGAACATTTCAATAGACTGATATTGTTACACGAACATTTATATACATATGTGTTTATATATGTATATACATATATATATATAAAACTTTGTATGTATATGCATATATAAATATATGTATATGAATATTTATATGTATATATATACATATATATGTGTGTGTGTATATGAATATGTATGTATGTATGTATTATGAATGTATGTATGTATGTATGTATTTATATATGTATGTATGTATGTATGTATGTATGTATGTGCGTTTAAATATAAGATCCAGGGATCGAAGTGTAAAAAAAAATTGTTAGTTAACTTCAAGCAATCCTTAGTAAATATAAAAAACAACTTTCAGGGACAATAGTGCCTTATTGAGACGGAAAGATGTGGATTTTTTTCGTATCTGACTGAATCTCACGTGTGTTAACATATACCTCCTTGCGACAATGCAAACGTTCATTTAATCAAGATATCCTTGGCTTAAAGAGTAGGCTCCAGTATACACTTCGCTCGGATGGTTAGCACTTCTGAGGTCCTGCTCGCTATGAAACATGTGGCCCGGATCTTATCTACTCCATTCCTTAAATCTTGCGTATATATGTATATATATATATATATATATATATATATAT
>NC_068981.1:169668074-169676109 GCF_001194135.2 Octopus bimaculoides
ATATTTATATATATATATATATGTTTGTGTGTTTGTTTGTGTGTTTGTGTGTGTGTGTGTGTGTGTGTGTGTGTGTGTGTGTGTGTGTGTGTGTGTGTGTATATACACACACATATATTAGAGCAAAAATCAAAATCTAGGCAGAACGAGTCTCTCCAGGTATTTAGAATAATTTAATTAGGGTAAGGTGAATTAGAAATCTTACAGCCGTTTCTGGGATAACCCAAGCAGTAGTTAGTATGTATGCGCAGTGGGTAATACTTCATATAAAATAGAAGAATGAAGGAGTAAGCAGAAGAATAGAGATGCGAACATTATTCTCCTGCTTATATTCTTCTAAATACCTTTAACCGCTATACCTGTTCTGCCTTGATTTTGATTTTCCCTCTAATATATACCTGCTATAACGGAACCCTAGATCCAGTCTTCGCTATAATTTTGGAACCGAACGGTCGACCAACTATAGCACTTTCTCAGTTTACCTGTTCGTTTAGATCAGAAGTGAACTAAATCCCTCATATTCTCTAAGTATAAATATATATATATATATATATATATGTTTGTGTGTGCGCGTCTGTGTGTGTATGTATGTCTGTATATATGTATGTATGTATGTATGCATGTTTCAATGTATGTATACGTATATGTCATATGTTTATGTAGGTACATTCGATACAGAAATATACAATTCCCTGTAGGTAAAAGATTTTATGTACCGGGAAATTTTCTTCATATAGTTTTGGAAAAGGTCTATCATAAAATAGACATTGTTTGCTTCAGATGTCATAAAATGTCAAATTTTCTATCCAGCGAAAACGAAAAACAAATAATTGACAATGAAAATAAAAATATAAGGGTTTTTAACCCAGTCGGCTAGAACAAGATGTTTTTTGTTTCCTCTTTCTGAATACGTATATGGTTAGATATTCGCTTGCTGGATTCTGGTGTTGTGTATTTATATTTCTCTTTTCGCTTCAATAAAATACATCATTCACTCCGTACATCATAGTATAAGTTGGATAGCTTCAAAATCACTTTCATTCCGCGTTACATATATAAAACATAGAGAAAAAGACAAACGCATAATAACATTTATGTATGTATGTATGTATGTATGTATGTATCTATCTATCTATCTATTTGCGTATGTGTGTATGTGTAAGTCTGTGTATTTATATCTATTCTACATATTTCTTATATATATTTTAATAGGTATGACAGATATTAATACATTCATGCATTGATGCATACACATGATTACATAAACATACACATTCACACACACACACACACACACACATATATATATATATATATAGATACATACATATATGTATGCATATATAGATACATGTATATATGCATGCATATACAAAATTACACACACATGCACAGAAACATACAAACACGTTCACACACACACAGACACAGACACACATATAAACGATCTAGTTCCGCAAATGTTTCTGGCTTCAGTTTTCATATTTAACTTAATTTTCAGACGCTAAAAATAATCTTTTTTTTTTTTTTTTTTTTTTTTTTTTTTGTCTTTGGAGAACACTCGTATAACAATGTATTCTGATTTAGCGTATAGTACTAAATATGTTAGGGCACAGTGCTTCTTACATATTAACGCAGCTAGACATGATTTATTTTCCCTTGATAACATGGAAATGTTGTAACAGATTAAAGTATGTATGAACAAATATACGAAGAATGAAATAATAATTCAAATATCCGAATATAGCACGAAATGAGAATATGTAGAAAAAAGATCCAGGAAAGCATGTAGGTGTTCTGAAAATAATATATTCAGTTTTGGTTGCGTAAAACAAGAAAGCAAGGATATAAGTGTTATACGTGATAATAGATTAGTTATTAAAAAAAATACATAACTTCTGTAGTAGTATATTCAATCTTGTGGTGTAAACAACCAATACATTAGCATGTCCTTATCACAGTGACGCAATTTGCTAAAGGTCTTTGAACGTGCGTCTAGATCATTTGCAGAATTGTTAACGTTCTGCAATTTGAATAGCTTTTCGACTCTGTGTGTGTGTGTGCATATATATATATATATATATATATATATATATATATATATATATATATATACATATATATATATATATATAGGGTAGGAAATTAGAGAAATTTTCTATCGGGTGTCTTTTGAGGTGTCCTCTTTTGTGTATAAATGTACACTAATATATATATATATATATATATATATGCGATACATACATACTTTCATATATATATATGAAGATATGGTAATTAAAATTCATTAAAATGCCAGATCTATCGGACTTTCAAACAGGTCAAATTGTTGGTGCTCGTATGGCAGGCGCTAGCGTAACGAAAACAGCCGAAATGTTTGGTGTATCTTGAAGTACTGTCTCGAAAGTAATGACAACCTTTGAGAAAGAGGTAACAACCTCCTCGTTGAAACAAAACTCCGGAAGAAAACCAAAAGTTTCAGATAGGGACCGTCGGACTCTTACATGAATTGTTAGAAAGGATCACAAAATTACAACTCCCAAAATTACTGCAGAGCTTAATGACCACATCGAGAATCCAGTTTCCACAAAAAGTGTTCTCTGGGGGCTGCACAAACCCGAATTGCACGGGAGGGCTGCAATCAGAAAAGCACAACTTTCAAAAACAAACGTTGCAAAACGTTTTGAGTGGCGTAAAAGCCTACAGATTTTGTCCCTAGAGCAGTGGAAGAATGTTATTTTCTCGGACGAGTTATCCATTACCCTATTTCCGACCAGCGGCCGAGTATACGTGTGGAGACAGCCAAAGGAAGCATTTGACCCAGACTGCATACTTCCAACTGTTAAACATAGAAGAGGATCTGTTATGATCGGAGGTGGGGATGGGGGCTATATCTTGGTAATCCGCCGTTCCTAAGGTTTCCCTACATGGCAGAATTAATATTCAAAACTATTTAAGTATTTTATCTGAGGAAATTCATCCTAAGTTTGCGGAACAATTTCCGGACGAAAACGCAATCTTTCGGGATGATAATGTACCAATTCACATTGAATGACACGAGGAACATTCTAGTGAAGTCGAACATCTCATGTGGCCACCACAGTTCCCAAATCTCAATATCATTGAACATTTATGGTGCATTTTAGAAAAACAAGTTAGGAGTCGATATCCTCCACCATCATCAAAACAAGAACTGGAGATAGTTTTAGCTGAAGAATGGACAAAATTTCCTTTGGAAACAATTCAGATTTTGAACAAGTTCATATCTCGTAGATTTCAACCTGTAATTACTGCCAAAGGCGGCCCTACCACATATTAAAATTAATTTGTTTGAAATTTTAAGGTGTTTCCATTATTTTGTCCAACTCCTATACATATACATGCATATGTATATATATATATATATATATATATATATATATATATATATATATATGTGTGTGTGTGTGTGTGTTTATATATATATATGTGTGTATATGTATATGTACATACATACATACATATATACATACGTACATATATATATGTATGTATGTATATATCGCATTTTTTGTTGAATTTGAATATTCAGTGACCTAGGTTCCTATAATTTCTTGAAGTGAAAGATCAGCGTCTTTGGAGGACAGATTTTTGTTACACTCAGTATATAATGCTGGCAAAGAGTAGCGAACAGATTATGAATTAACTTGCTCAGTAAACAGGCACTAAAAAAGGAGACTCCCACCCAAATGCATCTTACCTTAAGTGAATATATTAGAATATGTGTTTTTCGCATTACTTTGAAGGGTCAAGAGGGGATCATGTCGGTTGTATATTCACATATCTGCGAATTATGTCGTATCAAAAGCATACTTCTATGTTTCTCCCCTCTCTTTGTTCCTCATTATATACACACACGTGAGAGAGAGAGAGAGAGAGAGAGAGAGAGAGAGAGAGAGAGAGAGAGAGAGAGAGAGAGAGAGAGAGAGAGAGAGAGAGAGAGAGAGAGAGAGAGAGAGAGAGAGAGAGAGAGAGAGAGAGAGAGAGAACTTTTACGAATGAAACATAAATTATGAGACATAGTTTAGATACCGTATAGAAGAAAATAAGACGGGACCAGTAGATGCCTATTGATCAGATATACTTTATTTATATACATAGGAAATATTACAAAAATAAAATAATAATAATAATGATAATAATAATAATAATAATAATAATAATGATAATAATAATGATAATAATAATAATAATAATAATAATAATAATAATAATAATGACTTTCATATAAATGACACGTATACATGTAAAGTTTCAGTACACTGGCACGCTCAGAGAAATATTGCTAACAAAAATTGCGAAGCGAATAGTGATATACATGCAGTCTGAATGCGAACAAAACAAAAATAGAAAACAATTGCAAACACACGAAAATGTTATTATATCGTGATTAAAGCACATCACTTCCATGGACGGTATTAGAAGGTTTCCGACGGAATGTAATATTAGCATTAAACAAAGGGTGTTATATGACAGACGTTGTATATTATATTGATGCTGGTACATACATGCCTACATACATGTACGCATGTAAGGACGTATATGTATATATCTGTGATTCTATCTATTCATATGTATATGCGAATATATATATGTATGTGTGTGTGTGTTCTAGCGTGTGTGTGTTTGTGCGGGAGGTGTATACATGAATCTGTGTGTATTTATGTACCTATATAGGCAGGTGGATGCATAGATAGGTAGGTAGGTTAGTTAGATGTAGCCTCTTATGTAGCACAGGTAGAGAAAATATTTGTAAATATTTTGATGCGATCTTCGTATATTACCGGCCAAATGAAGACAGCTTTAAATGGTCTCTCGACTTAGTAGATAAAGCAGCAAATTCTACGTTAAAACATATTCTAATTATTTTATAAAATATAAAAATATTCTTACTTGAAACCATGAGATTTTGTGCCTATCATATTCTATCATTCTATCATTCTTTCACTTGTTTCAATCATTTAACTGCGGCGATGCTGCAGCACCGCCTTTAGTCTCACAAATCGATCCCAGTACTTATACATTGTAAGCCTAGTACTTATTCTATCGTTCTCTTTTGCCGAACCGCTAAGTTACGGGGACGTGATCACACTAACATTGGTCTAGCGATGATAGGGGGAGAAACACAGATACACAAACATAAACCAAAGCTATAGCAGAAGACACTTACCCAAGTTGCCACGCAGTAGGACTGAACCCAGAAGCATGTGGTTTGGAAGCAAGATCAAAATAATTCTATCTTCTATAGACACAAGGCCTGAAATTCAGTGCGAAGGGACTAGTCGACTGGTACTTATTTTTATTGGCTCCGAAAGGGTGAAAGGCAAAGTCGACTCCGACAGCATTTAAACTTCGAACGTAAACACGGCGAAATGCCGCTAAGCATTTTCCCGGCACATGGACAACTCTGTCAGCTCGCCGATTTGGAGTCATCAGTGTAATACACACCGATTTCTATTGTTGTTATGTCCAGGTAACTTGTAGTGGAGCAAATATATGTTTGGAGGATGTCTAAAAGTGATAATTATGACTTATCTTCAGTTATAGTTTGTCTTCATCTTAAGATATGTATTCCTGTCTCTTCTAATGTTACTACATCTCTTATAATTTTAACTCTCTCTCATCTAATAGTACTCCCAAATTTTAATGTAGATGCAAACAAACAAATAAATATCCTTAGACAATCATATAAACGAATATCTAGAAGCTGAATATTGCAAATATTCTGCTTCAGAAAGAACCTTAGCATGTTACACCGTAAGTAATTTACTTCAGATGATAAGTAAATCCTCATTATGGTGATATCAATTATAAAGAAGTTTGACATGTTGTTCTATGTAAATAACCAGAGGGTTACAAAAATGAAGCAATACTTAGTTGTTTGTTCTTTTCGTTTCGCATATTACCAAGAACATTGGGATAATTATCAGAGAGAAGATAATGTTTTCCATGAATATTTTTTACAGCATGATACTTACTAAACATTGTTTCTGCCAAAAGTGAAGCTACTTACCTCACGTCACGCTACTGCTGCACCTTTACGATAGAAGCGAAATTAGATGCTAAACGAATGCAGTGCATATATGGTGTACCTAGGTGTGAAGATTTTGAGAATTTAATCACGGAGTCATGTTCCTCAATCTGAATTATCTTGATATGTCGGCACAACTGTAGGAGTGACTAATATATTCTCATGGCAAGCAGGTTGATGAAAACAGCATACATTCAAAACTGGCCGTTGGAAGTCATTCATCTTGGACATACAGGGTAAAGAATGACAGCAATTCCAGTGTTAAAATATACGAAACGCGTTCAAAAAGTAACCAACTTTAATTGTTTCCGTTCAAGCTAAAGTAATTTGGATAAAATCCTTTGAATGGATGGTGACGCTACCTTTCTCTGCATATTTGAAAATTTTAGTGCCGGTAGGCTGCGTCAGTTCTCGGCTGTCACGCCTAGAATATAGACGTGTAGTGCGCGTTCGTCGGATTTTAACAGAATGAATCGAGAAGAGATTTTGCGTCACGTTTTGTTAAACGCTTGGTGATACTCAAGCTCGACAATCTAAAAGATTAAACACACCGTTGATGATGATGCGCCAGGCAAAACTCAGTTCAAGGAGTGGTACAACCATTCCAAACATGGCCGCATCTCAGTGGAGCATGACACACGCTCAGACAGGCCATCTACAAGCCGTAACGAAGAGCCGACTGAGAAGATTTGGTGAATAGTCATGGAAGACGGTCACGTAACAATCCAGGAATTTGCCCACGAAGCTGGAATAAGCGCAGGATTAGATCATTCTATTTACATGGCGTATTTTGTCATGCGGAGAGTTTCGGCGAAATTCGTACCCAAGGAGTGGCACAGCAGCAGAAGCAATTCCACATGAAAATGAAACTATGACCCAGGCTTCATGAAGACCATCGTCAGTGGTGATGAGTCATGAGTTTATGGTCTCTGCTTCATGCGTTCTGTCACAATGCGTGAAAGCGAAAATCCGATGATCACGCACAACACGTCAGTAGTCTAAGCGTAACAGGAGGAAACTGACGTGGCCTATGGCAAGACAATTTTACGTGCGCGCAGGAAATGTGGCATTACCTCCCTTCCAATGGACCATGCACAGATACGTTTTGAACGCACCTCGTATTTGATACTTTAAACTAGAGCAAGTGATGCTATTATTGTGTAAGTTTAAAACTAAAATAACAAGCACATGATTGACAAGATCATTCTTATGAACTTGAAGAATAAAAAAAAAAAAACAAATCGTAATGACCTCCAACTTTTGCCTGAGAAAATGAACACACGTATTAATTTCCCCCCCTAAAATTCATGGATTTTGCATATCATATTTGTAATATCCTTTGGATGGGGAA
This sequence comes from Octopus bimaculoides, assembly GCF_001194135.2. NCBI lineage: Eukaryota > Metazoa > Mollusca > Cephalopoda > Octopoda > Octopodidae > Octopus > Octopus bimaculoides. Next base: position 169,675,496 of record NC_068981.1, read on the forward strand.
TGCAACAACTAAAGCATGGAGTTTGTGAAAATATACGTCGCGATGCTCGGAAGGATTTATGAATTTCCACCCAAAAGTTCTTGTTATTACTGTTGTAGCGGCACCCGACCAATAACCTTTCAATAAAACTACTCAGGAAAATGGGATCAATAAGCGGTAGCCGGAATAAATAGCAGAAGAGCTTTTATGAACGCACTCAAAAACTTTTCACATATATGAACTTAAAGGGTATATATATCGGTGCACGTGTGTGCGTGTGTGTATGTGCGTGCGTGTGTGTGTATGTGTGGACACGTGCGTACACGACAGCGTGTGAGCGTGCGTATAAATGTGTATATTTAATTGAATTCTACGAATAAATGTTTTAGATTACATGTGTATTTGATTTCGTCAATGTCCGTTCTTTATATTCAATTAGGACATTTTTTTATAAGTAAATGTGTTTAGATTTAATGTGCATATGGATTTGTGTGTGTGTATATATGTTGTTTACAGACTGCTTAGATATCATTAACTGTCACCTCCTGCCCTCTCCATCCCTCCCTCCCCTTCTCTCTCTGTATATATATATATATATATATATATATATATATATATATGTATATATATATATA
>NC_068981.1:169676805-169678120 GCF_001194135.2 Octopus bimaculoides
ATATATGTATGTATGTATGTATGTATGTATGTATGTATATATGCATGGAGGCAAGCGTATATGAACGACTGCATAAGTGAATGGACTGATGGATAGTCAGATGGATGTATACTTGAAATTTTGCTCCTGATAAGAATCTATGCGACTTTTCCCTTATTTGGTACGCAAAACATCCAGTTTTCTTTGTCAACGTTTGTGCAACCCTTCGTCCTTTAAATATTAAGATCTTGCAGAATAATTTTTCCTAGTTAGTGTATGAATTATGAAACTTCAGCCTTCATTCAATAGAAATACAAATTTAGTAATAATTTCTTCCAGGCAATTTGATACATATATCGGACCTCTCCAATCATAAGATTATATTATTAGAAGTGTATTTTGGCTAATGTAGCCAAATCAGAAATAGTTCACGTCGGAGTGAATTTTTCTGATCATATTAATGCGAAATGGGATGTTGACTTACACAACCGAATTTCTATTTTGTTGTCTGAATCTCCAATATCATATCAGTTTCGTTTTAATATGGTTGGTGTTTTCATTTTAGTTTTTGCCAATGTATTTTTTAAGGCTTCGTTTGGTTTCCGTATATTTATCTCCATTTTGAATTTATTTTCTTTTTCAATCTGTTCTAGGTTGTTCTTGCTACAGCATCTCATGCAGCAGTATTCATAGGACATCTTTTCAGCGGTGGAAATAATGTGGTTTAACATGAATTTTTGAATGCACAGATGTATGTATGTATGTATGTATGTATGTATGTTTTTATGTGCCATGATTTGTTTCTCTCTAAAATGTGCGAACATGCCTCACGATATTGCACATCGTAACCAAGTTTACAGAAATATTTATAACAATCGTAAAACAAAATCGAATAGAAAATATATTTATATATTAAACAATATAGCATTCTAAGATAAACTTCGTCCAACAAATCTTACTTTGACGGTATGTTACATGCTAAATCATTTATCTGAAGGCTGCTAATAAAACCTACGATACCACACTATATATGAGAACGCCCAAGTGCATATAGTTTACGAGAAGTCTGCTGCTTTTTATCTCAAGGGAAATACCAACTCGTTAACTATTTCGTCTTATTTACATTTTATAATCATTATAAATTCTGATTATAGACACAAAACTGAACTTGGCCCGTCTCAAATTCTCTAGTTGTTTTCTTATTCTCATAGATGCTAAACAAACTTCAGACCCAAACAGCAGTTCATAACACCCTCCCCCTCTCTCTGTCATCGGTTTAAATATTTATTTGTACTTTTGTTTGTTTGTATCTATCTATCTATCTGTCTACCTATCT
>NC_068981.1:169678582-169679054 GCF_001194135.2 Octopus bimaculoides
CTATCTATCTATCTATCTATCTATCTATCTATCTATCTATCTATCTATCTAAATAACTCGTCTATCAATCTGTCTTACTATTTGTATGCCCTCCTATCTAGCCAATTATTATCAATTTATTTAAACATCTCTCTGTATGTCAGTCTACTACCTACCTACCTACCTACCTACCTGCCTACCTACCAACATACATACATACCTGTTTTCTTGTGAATCTATATGTCTTTCCCTCTGTCTGTGTATTTCTCTCTATCTCTATGCAGTCTGTTAATCTATATATCAATCTAGCTTCTTGTGCACAAACTTGTCAGTCTCTCATGCGAGATCTCTCGCTTCTTTCGGCCACTCTCCCTCTCCATCAATCCGCTCATCCATCCGCTCATCCATCCGTCCAACTGTCTGTCCGTCTGTCCGTCTGTCCGTCTGTCCGTCCGTCCATCTGTCCGTCAGTCCATCAGTCCGTCCGTCTATC
>NC_068981.1:169679064-169680739 GCF_001194135.2 Octopus bimaculoides
ATCTATCTATCTATCTATCTATCTATCTATCTATCTATCTATCTATCTATCTATCTATCTGTCAAGAATGCTATCGTTGTCCAACTTACATCAAGAAATGCCTTTCAGAGAAGAATCTATGATAGGTCTCCAAAACCAATACTTTGAGCTTCTTCATCTTCATAACCTTAATATCTGTATTTCGTCATATTACACTTCGTAATCTCTAACTTTAGATATACTTTTTATGATCTTGGACCTAATACAAAGCTAATTGAAAGATATCAGTATTAAGCTATGTAAACATCTACCTCAGTTAACATCTGCTATATCCTGCTTTGAGTTCACACCCACTCACACACACATGGACACGCGGAAACATATATGTATATATATGCATGTATATGTCTGTTTCTCGCTCTCTCTCTCCATGTATGCATGTATATATATACGTATCTCTCTCTCTCTCTCTCTCTCTCTCTCTATATATATATATATATATATATCTATCTATCTATCTATCTATATATATATATATATATATATATATATATATATATGCAGTTATATTTATGTCCAGTCACAGAGTGACCAATGGTTTTGCATCCATAAAGAACCTCGCCCAGCTGGCAGTTCGTCAGACTCTAGAGCCAAAGACATATGGCTCTTCATCTCTGGGAGGTAGGAATTAGCAAGTAACCAAAAAATAAACAATCTGGGTCGGCGATGACGGGTTATCTTCCTTAGATCAGTTCATCTGGGCCAAAAGTGGGAGGACAGGGTATTTCGCTTTTAAGCTGTTTGTAGCTCATAATGTCATTTCCGAATTTAATCGATGAATGGGAAACCTCGTTCTTGCAGCAGGGATCGCTTGAAATGGATGCATGGACGGTAAATTTCCTGTTGAGATTTCAGTAACCTTGGTTTTAGGGAGCCTTTGAGGATCCTTACTCGGTCAGGTATGCAAAGCTTGAAGCGTTAATGTAGAACCCCGGCCGCCATATTATCCTTCACCTGATATTGTATAGGGTCCTTTCATCCTTGAGGCGCCACACGTGGCTTGCTAGGGATATGACGAATCGTCTTTCGGAAATCCTGAAAGAAGAACTGTGGTTGTACAGACGCCGCTTGAATGCAGTCCCGCTGAACCGATACATTTCGAGGTTTAAGTGTTGGTTGTGTTCACATATCTAGTGCATTTTGGTTGGCTCCGGGCCTGGTGACATCGTTTCAACTGGTGTTGCTGGAGCTGCCATCGGTGCTGTTATCATTACGAGGCGTGTGTCTAGCGATATCCCTGTTGTCCTTGTGGTGGTCATCGTTTGCCGTAGCGTTGGCGCTGCTGTCGCCGATGGTGATATGAGTGCCGTCGGTAGTAATACTGGGCGTGGTTATCATCTCCGGCCGTAGTGTTGGTATTGGGATCCTTGGCGTCAGTACTGGTGTTCGGCCCAGATGAACGGGTCAAAGGGAGATAACCCGTCATAGCCGACCCGGATTGCTTGTTTTTGGTTAATTTACTAAGCAAACTGACCATAACAGATTCCAGCCTCTCGGAGTTGAAAAGTTATAAGTCTTCGGCTTTAGAGTTTGACAAGCCGTCAATGGGGCTAAACCATTTTCGGATGCGAAACCATTAGTCACTATATAACCGGACTTAGACTTAACTGCATATAGATACATTACTGCTTGATGT
>NC_068981.1:169680927-169682654 GCF_001194135.2 Octopus bimaculoides
ATATATACACATATATGCATGGCTGTATATATGGATATGTATGCATTTTCGCATATGTATATGTATAATTATATATACATATGCATATATATATATATATATATATATGTGTGTGTGTGTGTGTGTATATATATATTAACTGGTGAAGTAAAGATGTTTCTGTGAAGCTCTTTGTAAGTGGTGGCACTGTCATTAAGCATTGTATACTCTAATCTGTAAAAGAGCACATGCATCCGTATATTCCGTGTTTGTGGCTTCTTTGTTTATGTTCAAGTAAATCTCATTCATATAATATCAGTCCATTTAGATTGGTTTATTCCCCTTTTGCATGCACTGCATTGTTTCGCACTCATAAATAACTGAAGAAAGTCGAGAATCTACAAATTATCTAGTGTATATCTGCGTTTTCCCTTAGCTGCTGAATAATGTTTATATTGAACATATGTAGAATAACGAAAATTAGTAAGACATCTTCAAGTACCCCAACCGATATGCGTCGCCCCACATTGCATCAGCATTCTCTATAATCCTCAATGTGTATGTGTCTTTGCAATGTTGAGTCGTTCTTGTTTTATATTAGGGCGGTAAATCTCCAAAATGTAACTATAATGTGTCTGCTATTTCTTATATGCCCTTGTGTCATTCGTGCAGTTGTTTTAGAAATAACTACAGAATAACAGAACATTTAATGCTGATCAATTTTAAATTCGGTCACGAACTTTGCTTTGCGTTCATCAGTAGCGATAAAAAAAATATATAACAAAATGAACTTAATCAGTTCAAAGTACGTAGGTATGTTCGATACACAATTGAAACAAGTACTAATATTGTTCAGGAAACTATCTACATAAGTTACCCTACATATAGCATGATCATACTTCCTGAAAAATGAGGTGATATTTATCATTACGATTTGATATTTTTGCTCATATTTTTGTTTTCGTGATATATTTCATTAGTAATTTCTAAATAACTTTGTATCATACATCACAGTCTTCTTAGCCTCCATTAAATTTTCTAAATTATTGCCCTAATTGAACAAATTGATCAATATTATTTCTTGGTGTACACATTTTAGGGGAAGATATAGTTTTGTGGTTAACAAATCTAATTCAGAATCATGTAATTACAGGCTAAGACACATTTCAAGTCACCGTGGACAAATGTTTTCAACTCTAGCATTGGGTTTGCCAATATATTTTGAACAGAATCCTATGGTCACACTTAGTCATCAAAATTAGATCCGACCTTAGGTCAGAACAAAGAATGACGAATATTTCTTACTTAAATTTCTGAGTTCAGTTTAAAGGCAATTATGAAAACTGACCTGATTTCAGTCCTCTCCAAAATATTTTAAAATACCGAGGTGTTCTCAACAAGAGCACTAATACACCAATACAGAAAGAGTTGCTACATATATAATGGGGCTAAGAGACGAAATAAATATATATTATATGAACTAGTAAAAAAAGTAGTGTAAAGCGTTATTAGTAGCAAAATAATGTATTTATCGATCTGTTTATCCAAATACGTTTTAAGAAATATATTCATTTCCAGCAACTCTTCTGGCAACGGTAACATTGTGAGTGTAACCTCATAAACAAAACAAAATTCTGCAGAGACATTTTCTATAATAGTTCATTATTGGTTGTTCTGAACATCATCTATATGTATATGTATTTGTATGTATGTACGTATGTAGACACACACACACACACACTCATATA
>NC_068981.1:169682861-169692904 GCF_001194135.2 Octopus bimaculoides
ATATATATGCATATATGTGTGTACATATGCATATACATATATGTATATATATATATATATATATATATATACAAATGTGTGTGTGTATACAGAGAAAGAAACAGAGTGGGTGAGAAAATGAGCGATACAGAGATAGATAGATTTATACATAAATACACAGAGATAGACTATTAGATATATAGATAGAGATACACATATAACTCAGTATGTACTTATATTTACATAAGCTTGTATACAGAAAATATCTTCCGGAATCAATGAATGACTACCTATGAAATACTGGGGCCACCTAAATATATTAAACTTCCCCTTGCGTCTAGTAATAACATTGCTCGTCTCCATCTCTTCTTCTTCATATTGTTGTTGTTGTTGTTGTTGTTGTTGTTCTTCTTCTTCTTCTTCTTCTTCTTCTTCTTCTTCTTCTTCTTCTTCTTCTTCTTCTTCTACTTCTTATTATTATTATTTCTTTTTCTTTTTTGTTGTTGTTCTTCTTTTTGTTATCCTCCTCCTCCTCCTCATTATCATACATCATCTTTATTGTTGTCTATCATTTATCATACGTGGAATACTTTCCTCTGTAAACAAAAGTTAGATACATCTCTCAAAACATATTTAAAAAAAAAACGTCTAAGGAGGGATACTATTGTTCCTACCATAGTTCTAATTTCGGTATCACAGTAAGGCACCTTGGACAAGCTTTTACAATTATTGCTGGTAGAGCAATATCTGCGGGTAGAGGAAATGTTTGCACTTTCACACACACACATATTTGTTTGTATATGTATGTAAACGTACACACACACACACACACACACACACACACACACACACACACACACACACACACACACACACACACACACACACACACACACACAACAACATATATACATACATGCTCAAGTAGCGAAATTTTGTTCCCCACGAGATTTGCGGACCCAAGCTCGACTATCAAACTAATTAATGAGCGCATAACAAGTGATGGCCACTTGGGTAAGGAATGACCATGCTTATTTTATCTTTTAATAATGCTTTTTGTTCTTGTTCTTGTTTCAACCATGGCTGTCTCTGCGTAATTATTTGTGTTGTTGTTTACTTTGTAGATAGAGATACACATAAAAGCTATGTGTGTACGTATATTTACGTAAGCTTGTCTAAAGAAACTATATTCCGATATCAATGGGAAAAATGTGGGCAGAGGGTGATGTGCTAGCAACTCACTCCCTACGTTTTTCCCGTCCACATCTTTATCATATTGCGCCCTTGCAAAATCCCAGAGGTAGAGATGCAAATCTATCTAATTGCTTCTCTCCTAAAATCAGGCATAACTTGACGATCGGTCGAATTACAACACCTTCGTCTTGAGTTTACTCGGTAGAGTGCGTTTTACCAAGAGATTGGCTGTTTTTAATACATTCACGAATGAGCTTTGCATTGATTGGCTGTATGCATATCAGTTCATTACTGGGCTCCGGATCTGTCGAGGGGAAAAATTCGCGCATAAGTAGGCTAGTGTGTAGTTTACTGTTAAGTAGTAAGCTACCAATTAATCACCGAATGTTACGTTTCCCTAATGGCTCAACTTTAATCTCACACTTCCCCCTCTTTCTTACCCCTGCTCTCTTGTCTCCTAGTAAATTCACCTTACTCCCACTCCTTAATATTTAAACTCCTCTTTTTTTGTCTTTTCTTCTTATTCGTGAGCATTTCCCTTATAAAAATCCTTTTCTTTTTATTCTGTATAAGTTTATATGCACGGGTGCGATAATATATTTATTTTCAAATTAGGTATCAGTTGCGCACAGGGGTCGCTCTCGTCGACTGGCCCCTTCCTCAAATATTTTGGGCCTTGTGCCTAGAGTAGAAAAGAATATATTTATTTATCAATGCGGCGAGCTGGCAGAATCGTTAGCACGCCGGGCGAAATGCTTAGCGGCGTTTCGTCTGGCTTTATATTCTGAATTCAAATTCCGCCGAGGTTGACTTTGGGGTTGATAAATTAAGTATCAGTTTCGTAATGAAGTAGAACTAATCGACTTTCCCCCTTCCCAAAAAATGTCGGGCCTTGTGCCTAGAGTAGAATAGAATATATTTATTTACCGTCGACATAGTAAAGTGACTCCAGCTTCATATTCACAACGACCCTCCTCTATAGTCAGTATCAATTTAACCTAAATTCCCCCATCTTTTCCATCTTTCCCCCTTTCTTTATTCTTAACAACTTTAGAGAATTACACACACCCCATTTTTTTTAACGTCTTCCTTCTTTTCTCTTACCGACCATTTTATTTCTTCAGACATTTGTTTTCACCTATTTTTTTTTCTTTACTCCATTCTTGGGGCATCAACACTCATTTTAAATCAATTCTCCAGCGAGTTAAGTTTGGATTCCTTAGCGACAATGTAACCATTATATAACTAACGTATCTTCGGCCTGAAGTGCAGCTAGCTAGCGGAGGACGCCTCTCTGAGTAATTAATACTTCCGAAAATCTGCTAGGTAAGAAACATATATAGCCTGGCTTTTACCTGCTCATCCACTCCATCAATTTGGATATATATATATATATGTATATATGGAGACAAAAACAATAACACGAAAACGTGGTACATGCAAAGTATTAATTTGTCGCTCAGGGAACGAAATGTGTGTTTTAAATTTCGAGGAAACTCTTCTTCAGAAACAGGAGGCAGAGGAAAGTCTAAAAGAAAAGGAAGACGGTAGAAAAAAATCGCCAACAATCCATATATATATACAATCAACATCATCATCATCACCATCATCACTATCATCATGATTATCATCATCATCGCCATCATCATTCAACGTCCGTTGTCCATACTGGCATGGATTGGACGGTTTGACCAGGGCCGGCAAGCTGGAAGGTTGCACCAGACTCCAGTCTAATTTGGCATGGTTTCTACAGCTAGATACCCTTTCTAACGCTAACCCCTCCGAGAGTGTAATGGGTGCTTTTACCTGCCACTGGCATGATTGCCATTTGCTTGACTACGATTTCACGAGGATTGATGGGTGTTCTTCTCCAGTACAACATAATGCCAATCGTTCTCAGTCATTCGTCATTGCCTCTGTGAGGTCCAACACTAGAAAGGTGCTTTTCACGTGCCACCGGAATCAACCACCTTGCCTCATTGAAGTATAATTTGTTTAAACGTCTCTGTTTACCTTCATACCTTTTGATATTGGCGGTATTATGTTATTTTAATTTATGTCCCAGATTATATGACTTCGACAAATTCACAACCATAAAATAAGAGGGAAATTAAAGCAAGTCTTTGTATTAATATGATCGTCTAATAATCTTAAAAATGGTACTCAATACTTGAACGCAGCCCAATAACAGAAACGAGAACAAGTTGTCAAGAGTCCAACAAATGGAGCGTGAGAAGGTCTTAATAATATTTAAATGTCCTATACGTTTAGGTAATTTCTCAGTGACTTTGCATATATGACTGAATCGGTATAATAGTACAAATTATAAATCATCAGAAGAAAAGTTTTCCCATCTCCCATTATATATTTAGCAGCTAATTTGTCTGCGTTTTGTTAGTCTTCGGTTCGTTTTAACACAACAGTATAGTCATTTGGTGCAGCTATGTCAATAATTACAACGTTATTGTTATTTTTGTCACGGAAAATGATGTTATGGTTACTCTGTTTTATATAGATGTTTATGTGTACTGCTAAAGTTACACAGTATTTTCAGATTGTCATTTCTGAAACGCAGGTGTCGGCGCACGGGAATACGTATGAGCTTTTACTCAAGGGAGTCGATATTGAGTAATTAGACATACACACAGTACATCTTTCTTGACAGTTCATATTGTTAAGTGTTGATGAGATGCGTGCAGCATTCTCTTTGGGGATTGTAAACACTAGTTTGCTTTATTGTATGACTTGGTTTGCTGTTTCTAATGTTATTTTACTGTTTTGTCAGTTATCTAAAGTATATGCAATGTTATTTTCGTTATATGTTTAGATGGTGATGCTTTGTGTCATACAGTAATCGGGATCAATATTTCAGCGTATACTATATTACAGTACTCATGATCTTATAATATTGCGTAGGAGTACTTCATGTGTTATTTTACATGGTGTTATCGCACAAAATATAGTGTGTATTTGGTTAAAAAGTTTGCGTCGCAACGACTCAGCTATAAGTCCCGGCACTCTGGATGTTTTCTATAGTAGCTGCAGCCCGACCAATACAACTGTGAATGAATGGATTTGTAGGCAGAAATTGCGTAGAAGTCCGTCCTATATATATATATATATATATATATATATATATCATAGAAGAGAATCAGATATCCTCCGTTTAGAATACGCTTTGTAGTGCTCAAGGGGTCTAAATTTGAGCGGGTAGAGAAGTAAATTTAAGATTTAAGGATAAGCGACTTAGGCAGGTCAATATATTAAATACATGAAATAAAAAAAAAAAAATAAAAAAGCATTTATCGTTACATTTATGTACATATATTATGTGTGTGTGTCAGTGTGTGTATTTATTTACCGTTGAAATATGTATCATCATCACCATTATTATTATTATCATTATTGTTTATAACTATTAAATGCTATATTAGCATGTTGTCTTGAGCTTTCTTCATCTTTCTGGCTAGGTCTTTGATATTATTGTTATCAAAACTGAAATCTTATATTTATTTCCTACTTTCACTGTACAATCTCTGTAAACTCTATTTAAATGCACTCGTAATGCTTTTTATTTGCTTTAGATATATTTGAATGATAAAATGGTGTATGGAAATAAATTGCACAACCGTACAACAGCGGGTAGAATTCCTTGTGGTTGTCAGCAACGTTGTTGCGAAGAGATATTGTTTCTAATATTATAAATGCCGTGTTTGTTAAGAATCAGTTGGGGAGTTGATGTAAATGTTGGTTATAATGAATCACGAATAATTTCTTCTTTTGATTTTACTGAATGGACGAAAATATCGTTTGATGGTCGTCAGACAAGCAGTTAAAAAGCCGAGAAATGATTGCGCTAAGTTAAAACCAATGATGAGCTTCCGTTCTGTCTTTCATGTGGTCATTCAAAAACACTTTCATGTTTTCGCTCCTGAGATAAGCAACATAATGAATTTAAAATGAATTTGAATGCGTCGATTATTAACGTACAGCCTTTACTATAATATGTTTCTTCTTTTATAGTTTTGCTTTTGATATGGTTTAATTTTTAGCTTCTGATCACAACACTGCCATTAACTCAACCACATTTGACACCATTAAAACTGCCAGCACTTACAAAATACACTAGTAACTCTAACAACAACGATACTCGGATACCACAGTCAATATTCGGCTTTGGTTAAATCCACCACCATCACCCCAATACCAAGACTATCACTAAAATAACCGTTATACTATAACCTTTGATAACTTTTACATTGTGCTTCATAACTAAGTTATTTAAATGTTTTGTTTTCATGTAAACACAATGATTAAGATGATTAAGACTAATTATCTAACACGAGGAAAAAACACGTCGTGTTGTTTGTTCATTTATTTGCTTATTTTCCACTCTCATAGAAGACATACTTGCCTATGGTGAAGTATTAAACTCAATGTGTCCACATTATGTAAAATGTCATAAGAAATTGTAGTTGCTGTTGGGCTGGTGGCTGCAAATACACCATAGTTCGTATGATATCATTGTGTGAACTATATCTCTATGGTTAGTATTGTTTTTATGAGTCAGACATGTCACAACAATGACAAATGCCATTTTAAATCTCTTCAAGGGTGGCGAGATTCATGCAATTTTATGTCTGGTGATGTAAAAATATTTTTGGATTCAGAAATTAGTAGATCTGGTGTGATAGATACTAGAATTAGATAAATAATTCAGGTAATGTCTTTTGATGTGAAATACAGCGACGGTGAAGCGGGAGGTAGTGAGTAGATTGAATTGGTTTCAATGGAATGGTTAGATCAGACAAAAATGCTATAAAATAAGCAAGAATGGTTTGGACTGAGGTGGTGATTAAATATTTTGTCAAGAAATGGAATAACCATTTTTGCCATGAAGCACAAATTGTTTTTGTACGTAATAATAACAAGGTTTCAGCTTGAAATTAGTATTAAAGACAACTCCAACCATGATTATTAACTAACCACAAGAAGAAAGATTAGTCTTTAGGATGCATATAGCAGTAGCAAGTGTGACTGATTATCCGTTTGCTTCTCATAGCTCGAGAATTTTTCCATGGTAATTGTAGTAAATGTAACCTTTGTAGTTAAATAAGATTAGGTTATCATCTCGCAAATAAAGGATGTGTTCGGGGTTTAGTTCATACAGATAATGGATGTAGAACGCGAGGTTGCGTTCGTGTGAAGCCTATTTATGGAGAGATAGAGAGTAATGGAGGTAGATATAACTTGCATATGAGTATGTGTTGCTGGTAGTGGTGGCAAGCTTTTCCTTGATATGCAGATGAAAGCATTGCCGAGATATTGCGTAATCATAGTGAACAACTGAGTTGATACAGTGTGGATCAAATAAAACGCTGTCAGCATAATACGTGCGGTTAAAATGGAATCTCTTTATATGAAACATGAAAGAAGGATGAGTTCTATTGACAGGAAATTTAGCTGAGAGGTTTTCATGGCAGATATTGTATGACCGACATACTGAAAAACGAAAGAAACTTCAGGAGTATTACAAAGGCCAGTGAGTCTTCAATACATCCTGTTCTATGAAAGGCGTATTTTTAGTGGAAGAAAGAGTCAAATCTATGAAAGAGATTGTTCACAACTGTTTCTTCTTTATCTTTAACGTCCTGGAAATGAGATTTGTAGGGAAGTGGTTTGCAGGATCCCAGAAGCTGTATTCCTGTAATGTGTCAACCAGACTTAATCAAATACGAGACCACTTCGATTGTTTGCTAAAAGGCAATCTGTATTTTATGCAAATTCACTGCTTAAAATAGGAACATTCCACTGACGTTAATTAAAAACCTACATTTGACAGGTCTTAAGGTCACAAGACCAAACACAGGTTATAGTTAAATACAAAATATCAGTGTCACTCAGTCCTCTATCTGGTAAATATGTATATGTATATACAAATATACACAGACTCACACACGCAAAAGAACAACCAATAACGCAAGTACAAACACAAGCACAAATACATACAAACACAGGCGTACACACATGCACAAACATACGCAAGAGCGGATACACACATGTTGCTTAGCTGTTGCTGCTCGCAATCGAGTGTGACCCGACACCTTACACCAAGTCCTCGCTAATTCCAAGTATTGAATCTGCTAACAGATGTTTCGGTACAAACAGCGGTATCTTTCGATCTGATGAAGTCAGATTATTCGATTGCCATGTTCGTAAGATGAAGGGATATGGATTTAAGTTGGGACGACATGAGTGTTCAAATTCACGAGCTAACAGTAATACCACTACCTTGAACTAAATACGTATACTGATCGACAGAAACTCGCAACAGTTAGGCTTCACATTTCACAAAACCGCAAACATATCCTAAATAATTACTGCATCATTGTAAGAAGGATATCACCGAATGAGGACTCCTACTTGAGATGACAATTATTAGTTTTAGTGAGGCAATGGTCTTTTTAAATGTACAAGATACTATCATTCCTCTACGTATTCTATTGTTTTGTTTTTCTTTCAGGTTCTTTTATTGATATGCCCTACATACATGCATACATATATAACTGCATGTTTCTATACATCATATATACACTCACTCTTCCTTGTACAAGCACATACACACGAGTGAGTGTATATTTCAGATATGTAGTTTACGTGATCTTGAATCAATTATACTCCTGTAACCGACTGAATCAATAGACAAGACCATTCCATTTCAAACAACAACATAACTAGATTGCACAATAACTATTTCTACCATAGGTACAAATTTATAAATCTTTGGGGAGGGAGCTCGTCGATTACATCAACCACTGCTCAGCTGGTACTTATTTTACCAACCCTGAAAGGATGAAAGGAACAGACGACCTCGGCGGAATTTGAACTTAAATGGCAAAGCCAAAAGACACGCCATTAGGTATTTTCTCCTGTGTACTATCGATCCTGCCAGCTCGCGGCCTATCCAGGCTGCATAAAAATGAATATTAGTTTATTTTAGTTATACGAGTTAAAGTCTTCTATTGTTATTTGATGATGACTAAGGCATAACACGATGACTACTAGATAACACTAAGAATCAATGGTCATTAATTATCGTAAATGATGTAACTGTTAGGTTCAGTGATATTTCACATAGCAGTTCAACATTAACCTTAAATAAGTTGCAAATTCAGAAGTTGAACTTCTTGACTTACACAATCACCAAAGACAAAAATATTTCTTTTTCTTTTTATCGCATACTCTGATTGATGAAAACTGGAGATCAGGAGGAGCATTTAGAACAAATAAGTTGAAATTACTTTAATCAGAAACAGTAATTTACGATGAGGTGGAAGGATTCTATTCCGTGGATTTTAAAACCGCGAACTAATGTAGTTGGGGTGAGATAGGAATGTTTCTTGTTTTGCAAACAAAGATTAACTAGTAATACTTTCTACTATTGGTACGAGGACCGAAATTTTGTCTGGTGAAAGTAAGTCGGTTACATTGACTCCAGTGCTGAGCTGATACTTATTTTATTGACCACAAAAGGCAAAGTCTGCCTCAGCAGAAATAAGAACGTATAGACTGGCGAAATACCACTAAGCATTTTCTCCAACATGCTAACGATTCTGCCTAAAATATTGAAACATAGAAGACAAATTAACACTGCATAATATTTAAGAAATGTTTCATCTCACTCCATAATTTTTCCATTTAAACAAGATATAAAACGAGATTGGAAAAAGCGATGATCAGAGATTTTTGTGTCGTTATTTGTGTATGTGTGTATGTGTTTGTGTTTGGTTGCGTGTGTGTATTTCTGTGTGCTAGACATAAGCAATTGGAAGTTTCCTATTGTGTTAAATTATTATTTACTGAAAAATAGTCACGACAGAAGCCTCACAATTTTTACGGGGATATTATCGTTGCAGGGAAAAAGTGACATATTTCAATTAAAGAATGTATATAACGATGTCATTTAAAGAAAGTAAATATTGATGTTCATGTGTGTGTGTGTATGTCTGCGCGTGTGTGTTCGTGCGTGTTTATGTACTTTTGTGCACTAAAAGAAAGAACAATATATAAAGATTTACATATAAATCATTTGAAGTTTCCTATTGTGTTAAATTATTATATCAACATTCTCTTCATTACTTAGAAACATTGCAAAAATTTTCGCACGAACTTAGGCCTACATAGTAATATATACGTAGAGGAAACAAAGAAATTTACAGGAAAAATAGTCACGACAAAAACCTCACCTCTTTTGCGGAGATATTATAACTGCAGTGAAAAAAAGCGACATATTTCAATTAAAGAAAATAAATAATGATGTCATTAAACAAATAATGCTTTTGTAGGTTATTAGCTTTAACTGCCTGACAAGTTTCCAGAAACAATAGAAATATATAGTCGCGCTGCATGTACATGGAAAGACATCATGTCTTAGCTCAAATCATTAAAACAGGAAGGAAGCAAATGGGTTTTAGTCGGATATATGTTGAAAACCCCCGTGACATTTCTCTTCATTCATGTATATATATTCTTTGCTTCATAAGAATTTAGAATCTTCTTACGTAGATGAATTTACATGGAGTTGAACCTCTACTAACGAGATACGTCTCTTAAAGTTTCACCCTCTACTAACGATATGTTTCTCAATGTTTCTAAATTATAACGAAAACATCATGCAAATCTTGCTGATGAGAATAAAGTTTTTCAATGTCATTCGAGAGATTTCTTTGGTCAAGTCGCACGGGAAGGTTTCGGCCTGTTCTATATTGATGAATTTTTAATACAATATGTACACGTTATTTATAGCTTTACAACCGTTAAGAACAAATTAAATCTGTCTGTCTGTCTGTCTGTCTGTCTGTCTGTCTGTC
>NC_068981.1:169692914-169693926 GCF_001194135.2 Octopus bimaculoides
CTGTCTGTCTGTCTGTCTGTCTGTCTGTCTGTCTGTCTAGTTGACATTTATAGAAAAACAAAAGACGAAGACAAGTGTATGAACAGCAAGCAAGTGTATTAGTTTGACGCTCGGGAAAAATGAATGTCTTTTACATTTCGAATAAGTCTTTTATACTTCTCAATATAAAGGAACATGGGGAAATAAACAGAGAGAGAATGAAAAAAACGTGTCGAGTTCAGCGGTCCAGCATGGCGAAACAAATGCCATATTTCAGTTAAAGAAAATACATAATGATGTAATTAAACAAATAATACTTTTGCAGGTTATTTGTTTAAACTGCATGACAAGTTTCCAGAAACAATCGAAATATATAGTATAATATATAATAGAAATATATAGAAATATCTATCTATCTATCTATCTATCTATCTATCTATCTATCTATCTATCTATCTATCTATGTCATATTCAGTTATGGGAAAACAAATCAAGAAACCAATAGAGTAAGTGTTCCCGCAAACCACCATTGTCCACAGCTAGATCAGGTACTGAATTAATAAGTCATGCCCATTCTCATACTCGGTTTGAGTCTGGTGGCCTGAGGACTCACATGAGAGGACACCAAGTGAAGTGAATGACACTGATACGTCATATTCGACGTCGTATATATATGTATATATATATATATAATTGATAACGAAGAGGAGAGTGGAAATTTATTCACATTCAAAATTTATTTCTTAAAAAGTTTTCTACAGCATATATAAAACACTGACCTACATGTGTTTTGACTGCAGCGATTGCACTTGCTCTGTATGCAATTATAAATCGTAGTCGCTGTAATTTCATCAAGAATCCATCAATAAAGACGTTTCCAAAGTGATCTCTACGGAATATTTGTAGATCAGTGTTTTATATATGCTGTAGAAAACTTTTTAAGAAATAAATTTTGAATGTGAATAAATTTCCACTCTCCTCTTCGTTATCAATTATATATATATATACATATATATACGACGTCGAATATGAC
>NC_068981.1:169694181-169697757 GCF_001194135.2 Octopus bimaculoides
TGGTGTCCTCTCATGTGAGTCCTCAGGCCACCAGACGCAAACCGAGTATGAGAATGGGCATGACTTATTAATTCAGTACCTGATCTAGCTGTGGACAATGGTGGTTTGCGGGAACACTTACTCTATTGGTTTCTTGATTTGTTTTCCCATAACTGAATATGACATAGATAGATAGATAGATAGATAGATAGATAGATAGATAGATATTTCTATATATTTCTATTATATATTATACTATATATTTCGATTGTTTCTGGAAACTTGTCATGCAGTTTAAACAAATAACCTGCAAAAGTATTATTTGTTTAATTACATCATTATTTATTTTCTTTAACTGAAATATGGCATTTGTTTCGCCATGCTGGACCGCTGAACTCGACACGTTTTTTTTCATTCTCTCTCTGTTTATTTCCCCATGTTCCTTTATATTGAGAAGTATAAAAGACTTATTCGAAATGTAAAAGACTTATTGATAAGAACAATCAGCTTTACAGTAAGCATTGTTTGACCCATGTAATTTTCATTACATCATTGACATTTGATAGCATATATTAAATCCTTTGAAGAACATGTAATGTGATTTTTGACGGTAAAAATCTGTCCTGATTTTGAATTTGCATGTTGTATCTTCAATAAGGTTGCTGCAATTGGGCGGCCACTCTTTTTGACAGTTGGTGTAGGAACTGTGGATGGTAATTTAGTATTTGTGAGAAATGTTTTGAGGGACTTTGATTTTCTTTCACTGTTAATTATTTTGTGTGTTTCGAATGCTTGCTTCATTCTTGGATCTTCTCTTAGTAGTGGGATGTTCTAGTGGGTAATATTATAAGCCTCTACATTTCTTGAGTTCTGTGTTGTAATAAAGGTTAGAATATTGGATTATCTGGAGTGTTATTCATTTTTCGTAGTTCTTGGATATTTATTGATTTGGCCCGTTCTATTCCGTTCTCTATTAACATTAATGGATGTTGTCTTTTAAGAAGTATTTGTTTTATTTCTTGGGGTCTTTTATTACAAGTTTCAGGGTTTGAGAGAATTGTGCCGATTCGTCTTGCTAGATTAAAAGAAATATTATTCTTCGTGTGTTTTGGATGGCATGAGGAGAACAGTTATTATTGTTTAGAATCTGTTTGTAGTGAATGTATGTTTCAATGGTTTTATCTCTTTTGATGATTAGTATATTCAGGAATGGTAATTGTGTTTTACTCTATTCCATGGTGATGTTGATATGTTTATGCTATTGATTGGGTTTTAAAATCTATACATTCTTCGAATGTGTGCTTCCATAGGATTAGGCAATCCCTTAGGTAACGTTTCAGTTTTCTAATAGATATTCTTGGAAGTTGAAGCCATATTTTAATTTAGGTTGCTCATATATATGGACATCCATGTATGCCATGACTAGATTGGCATAAGTCGGAGGAACTTTTGTCGCCATCGCAGTACCGGATATTCGTTTGTAAATATTGCCATCGAAGTCAAAAAAAGTTACTTTCGAGGATAAACTTTAATCCTTCAGTAATGAAACTTACATCAATTCTCTCTGGAATTTCATGGGAGATTTTCTCAAGAAAACATTCAGAGCATTGATTATTTGGTACTGCCACTAGACATGTTCAGTCAACCGTGTCAGCCTTAACTTACGATGCTAAAAGTTGTCACTTGATACTAACAAATGGATGTAGTAAGGAACCTTCAAAGATTTCCAAGACCAGTCATGTGACTATCCTGTACCAATCAAATCCTATTCAAAATACATCTTAATTTGAGCCATAAACTCCCTATAAATATAGGGCAAGCTTCAAACACTAGTCAGAAACAAAGCGGTTCCGACATAATCCACGTCCTTTTATTTCAGCTTTTTGAAAATCAGTCTAATCTGTGAAACGGATTAAATATTTAAATATGATAATAAAAAAATATTTTAACTAATCTCAGTTCATCCCCACCTTTGTTTTTCCTATATTTCTATCCATGTGGAATAAAATAACTATATATATATGTATATATATATATATATATATATATATATATATACATATATATATATATATATACGTAATATATATGTGCATGTATATGTATAGTATGTCCTTTGCCTGCCTGATTATCTATGTGTGTATGAGTTTGTGTTTGTGCGTGTCAAATCGGGAAAGTAGTTTTTTAGTGCTTGTATGAAATCCACGTAACAACAGAGGGCCTTGTATTTTCTATTCTTTAGTTTACTTGTAACAATAGATATCTGTTAAATTAGAAGTATACATTAAATAATTTCGAAATAGTTTATTAAACTACAAATTAAAAGAAAAATCTTTATATCTGATAAACTTTTGTATCTTCTTGCATCCTTTTATGCACGAAACTTTCCTATAAAATACAAGAAATTAAATTTGAAATAATGTTTAATTGAATATCGACATGAAATGTGAAAGGACGCTAGATTATTGAAAGCTGCGCTCTTCTTGTATATACTAAGAAAAAAAAATTAAACTCTACATTGCAGGGACGATTAAAAAGCTGCAAAAGCATAATTGTATAGTAAAAGAAAATCAATATTGTTTCAAATGCTATAATTTCGTCATACGTGGGTGATAACTTTAGACCTATTCCGGTTTTAATCTGACTGCATCAGTGTAGCACATCGGTCACCTTACTTGCCAAGTTGTATAAAATTATGTATTTCATTCAAGGTTTATTTGCATCCATTCACTGACCTCATAAAATGTATCAAATATATAGTAATTCTTATTTTATCGAATGTAAGCTGCATTTCGCTTTATATCTAGACCTGCCATAATT
The DNA here is from genome assembly GCF_001194135.2 of Octopus bimaculoides. Taxonomy (NCBI): domain Eukaryota; kingdom Metazoa; phylum Mollusca; class Cephalopoda; order Octopoda; family Octopodidae; genus Octopus; species Octopus bimaculoides. The sequence goes on from NC_068981.1 coordinate 169,696,981, forward strand.
TTCTTTAAAATTTAACATCGAATCTATTTATATATTCACATTGGCATATGTGATTTGAAGTATATAAGGGAATGTTTATTGTCATTAACATATGCGTCCACAACGAAGAAATATGGAAACTGACCAAATATAAATATAAAAAAGACGTTAATGTATGTTTTTTTTTTATGAATATGCTTTAACACGTTATTAGACTTCTATAAATGAACATTGATTATCATTAAGTGTGGCTAACTTTTGCCTGCCTGCACAGAAACAAGCTCCTTACCACGAATATCAGTTTCCTTTTGTCCTACTTGATATCTTGCAAATATCGATCTTCGGATTGTCGCTCTGGAAGATATTCCAGTTCTGTCTGCTTATTGTTGTGCTTGTATTATTCATGGATGTTAAGTGTATACAAAGCCGTGTATGGAGGCGTCTGCAAGTGCTTTTGCAAGTACATGTATGTATATGTTTGTGGATATGTGTTTGTTTTGGCACGCATTTAAAAGGAAAACAGTCGGGATGGGAAAGAACGTTATCCACAAAACTGGAGTAGTGGGAAGAGTAAAACAGCATCACAAAGTCCACCTGCTTCGTATTTTCTTCATAGTTTCCTTTTATCAGTTAAGATATGTTTGTAGCTGACAGTGTACAAGCTCTTATAAATACACATATGCTTACATTTACACAGACAAATAGAGAGGCATACAGACAGAGAGAAATACAAATATGTATGTATGTGTGCATGCGAGTATGTATGTTTAACATATATTTGCATATATATATATATAT
>NC_068981.1:169697781-169702619 GCF_001194135.2 Octopus bimaculoides
TGTTTTTCTCCTTGTCTCCGTATTCTTTCTGTTGAAGAGCGTAGCTCGAAACGTCAAAGACTTTCCGTATTCCCGAGCGTCATACTAATATATACTTTTGTTATTTACACCACCTGTCCTCGTCTGTTGTTATTTTTTGTATATTCTCCCATATATATATATATATATATATGTCTGTATGAATTCACATACATGTATACACATACGTACAGACATTATTGCATGTATATACACAATGGGAATTCACATAGACAGTGTAACTACGAACGAGTAAATGTGAACCAACGCCTTAAATATGTGCGTATTTGAGTTACAGTCTGAATGTCTATTTTAGTGTGCGCTCGTTTGTATTTGACTGTATATGTTCATGTGCACACGCAGGCTGGTTTCGCTTGCACGCAAGAGACTTGTTCATTATACACATATAGACAATCAGAAGGAATATTTACTTATTTTTAATTCATCTGCCAGTAAAGTCACAAATGCAAATAATAACTGATTTCCATGACAAAATTTGTCGAGAATCTTGTGTAATCTCCATAAGCGACAGATGAAGAATGACAGAATCATTCTATCGTGTGGGCTGTTTCAAATGTCAAGGTGAAGCAAGATATCATTCAAGGTTGACCTGCCATACATACAAATATCAGAATTGATTGAAGTACGCGTATCGAATCGACAATTCACATTGTCAATAGTAATTACTTGCGAAAATCAGATTCGTTGAAACAGCAATAAATATTCTAATTAATTATGAAAAATTTATTAAATTTAGATACTAGTCATTTTTACTCATTCAGAGAATAAGAGTCTCAAGAGCAATCTTTGAATTGTTACTAACAATAAAATTTATCATCGTATTTGAATTTTAATCGTCTCTGTCTAACTACAATTGCATGGCATAAATTAGTTGTCAATGTTAAGGGTAACACAAAATCTATTTTCTTGCTTTCAGTGGAGACATTTTTTGAAATTTCTTTTATTACGCAATACCGAATATTCACTTCCGTATAATAGTTAAGGCCATGCTGAATGTATAATGCAAACAAGGTTTGAAGACAGTGAATGGGTCCCAGTAACGTAGGGTAGGAGATGCCTGGAAAAATTTAAGGGGAAAAATTCTATACAGAAATGCGGGAAAAAATTCAATGTACAATTTAATTGTTCCCAGATGTAACTCGAACTTCTCGGTTCAAATCACGTCTGGTTTGAAATTATCTTTAATTTTTTCCTCTATCAATGTCATGAGTTCAAGAAAATTATTAGAAACGATTTAAATGGTAATATCCAAAATTTGTGCGTTTCTCCAAATATTTTATGCATTCTACATTTGATGGTAAAATACTTGAACTGGAGCCGAGTGGTCAAACTGAAATAATTATCTGATGGAAAAACCACATTAGACACTGTTACATTCATTTTTCATATATTATTTCAGCTGTCAATATTTTTCGTTGTACTAAAATAACTCTGCATTTCTCGATAATTCTTCTCAGATACTTGATGGTAGTCTATCTATCTATCTATCTATCTATCTATCTATCTATCTATCTATCTATCTATCTATCTATCTATCTATCTATATATACACACATTTACACACCTACACCTACATATATATACATACACACATATATATATACATACATACATACATATATGCATACACACACACACACATATATATATATATTGGCTCTATGGTAAGAAGCTTGCTTCCCAACCACGTAGTTCCGGGTTCAGTGTCACAGTGTTTACATCCCGGTTAATTAGCGATTCGGTAAAAGAGAACGATAGAATAAGTATTAGGCTGAAAAAACAATAACTCCTAGGGTCGATATCTTCGGCTAAATCCTTTCAGGGCAGTACCCCAGCATGGGCACAGTCAAATGATTGAAAATGAATAAAAGATAAAAAGTTATATACACACACACACACATATATATATATATATATATATATATATATATATATATATATATATATATATATATATATATATATATATATATATATCAGCTTACGCACACTCGGATAGATTTCCAAATTCCAAATTCTGCGATGCCTTTTAATCGTTTCCTTGTTTGGTCGACCAAAATTCTAAAATTCTCCAGTGATAGAGGAATTAAACACTAAATTACACTTATCAAATCTATAGTACACCTTGTCAAGGATAGGCTGGTGCTGCATTTTGCTGTCTCTTTACAATGTTAGACTATGAAATATGAAATCGATTAACATGCATGATTATTGCCTTGCAAATTTTTGGGACTGGCAATCTGTCTGATACGTGCATAAGCTGATTAAAATTGCATAATACTCCATTCTTTCAGGTTTTTCTCTTATACTGTGTAGCTTTAGAGTAAATTTATTCGTGTATGAACTTTAAGTTCGCAAATTGGGTAGGAGGTGAAATATAAGTACGTTTTTACTGTGTAATTTAGTTCTCAAAGTTTGATTCTCACTGAGTGATTTGCCTGTATTTGTAACCCCACTTTTCGTTTGATTACACACACACACACACACATACACACACTCACACATGTATATTATCCCTTAACATCAGAAGCTGAGCTTCCTTTAGATTTCTTCGCTTAATTTTTGAGAGTCAAGCATAAATTTGTTCATCTTTAAATGACAGAGAATCAGAGATTGGAATTATAGTTAATTATTCAAATTATTTTATTCTGAATCCTACTTTAAATAATGTCAACTATTGTATATTCCTAAACAATTTCAGATGGAAAAACGACCGAGACACTCTTAACTAGTTAGAGCATTTCTATTATTCATAACTCACCTAGATTTGAATTTTAAATTATATTGCTTCAAAATAAGGTTTCATATAAGAAAGGTTTGGACACGATAAAAGAGATATCAGAAATGAAACTTGAATCTAATGCTGTAGTAATAATTTTGAAACCAGTATGGATTGAGCTGAGGTCAGCTATGTACAATCCTTTAGAGAGATTTAATCGATTATATCGAAGTAAGTAATTTTTCTTTTGGGATTTATCCCACTAAAGGATAAAAGAAAATTCAAACACTGTCCTAAACCAAATTAACACATAAGAAGCGAAATACAACCAGATTTAGATCATGACAGATCCGGGCTAACGTAGTATTCCAAAATCAGAAGGAGAACTGTAAGAATCCGATTGATTTATATAACCACACTGCACAACTCCAACGTAATATCTAGTAAGCTTAAAATAATCCCCGCGGAGTGAATAATAAGATATTAATTTATACGAGGAAAGAATTTAAATGGATATTACAACTGTTTCCATAAGTGGGCAATATTTTTATTCCACATCTCATACAATGTTATGTAACATATTTCATGATATATGGAAATATGTAAATAATCCTATAGTGCATTCGCTTCCTCAGATGTCATGATTTGAAGGCGGCATCGACCAAGTGAATGCCCGAAGACGAATTTCTTCAGGCGTGTCAGAATATGTAAATAGTCTGAACACCTATAGCTTTCACTTGATATTTCTTACAATTTCTAAGACAATACATCTTAAAAGGCTTACACGTAAGTTATATAAAGTCGGTTGGAATCTATCTTATAGATAAAACGATTAACTGTTGAAAGACCGTCAGCCAGTTAATGACTTTTGTGGCGGCAATATCAGTAAGATAAGATTCACAAAGAAAGTCCAAGTTATTAATTCAGTCCCCCATTTCAACTCGAGTCTCATCAAAACCACGAACTCATCGACATACAAAAATGTACACGCTAACATGAATACATTCACATACACACACTCACAAAACTGCAATTCTAAGATGACCACACACATACCATATTATACATATGGAGACTCATGCACGGATATATATATATATATACACAAACAACATAACTTGTTCTAAAACCTCTATAAGAAATGCCAGTATTTCTCCTATTGTATCTCCTATATTTCCTCATACAACTATCCCCTGTCGATCCAGCGAATAAAGTATCTCTCTACATAACTATTACTAAAGTTAGGCCGCATGTATCATATAATGGATAAAGATAAAATAAAGTTGAAATTTTGTTACTAACAGTTAGTGATAGGTATTCAGTCGATCCAACCATAAGATATAAACCATAGAATAGAAAGTAAGATTTTAAATAGAAGATACATTAAAGTAAAATCAAAAAGTATACAAATGAAGGCAATATTTAAAAATATAGATTACAGAGTAATGTAAAGGTGAATATATAATAACGTAAATAAAGAGAGAAATAAAAGATAATTAAAAAAATATGAATTGAGAAGACATCATAAACAATAAAAAAAGATTGATCGACACGCACACCTTATCGGCTATACAATGTAAATTGAATATTAGAATATGAAAATTAAAGTAAAATTATTAATAGAAGGTACATAAAATAAAATTAAGCAATATGATTGGAAAGTATGATATATAATACAAAACTAGGTAAACGTGAGTGAAATAAATATAGCATAAATTATGAGATACCATGAATAAGGAGAAAAGTAAGACAACTAAGATATATCTTATTAAAGGAAAACCAGAGTCGTCTGTCTGGGATTGAGTAAAAGATATTTAAGAAATCTGCGATATATAAACTGAGGACTGTTTGACATAAAGACTAGAAATAGTTTTCGATTTAGAAATATATTCATATTCTCAGAAGGCGAAGCGCCTCACTTTTAATTTGTCGCTGTGGCCTAAATTACCTAAAGAACAAAATAACTATTCCCTGCTGGTTAATTATCCTCAAATCTACACAGAAAAATATACATTTAAATATACATACACGGCTATATACCTACTTGCATTCTCTAATATTATTATTATTATGTATATAT
>NC_068981.1:169703043-169704826 GCF_001194135.2 Octopus bimaculoides
TATATATATATATATATATGTGTGTGTGTGTGTGTGTGTGTGTGTGTGTGTGAGTGTGTATGTGTGTGTGCGTATCAACGTTGAATAAAGCATATGCATGTACAATCATATTTAAAATCTTTGGTTCATTGTAAAATCCTATAAATTGTGTTCTGAAAATCTGGCATCTTCGTAATGATTGTCATGGATCTGTATCATTTGTTCTTTGTTTTACTGGACACATTTTTATTTTCTATCTGAAAGTATTAATGAAAGTGAATGAAGAAATACTAATTTTCAAAGAAACTTAGAATTGATATTATGAAAAAAGATGTGGATGGTTATTTTTATTTAAAAAGTTATTGCATAATTTTGGTTTCATTATTGATTATGTAATTTGTTTATTCTCATTTGAAGGCATAATCGTCATCATCACTTAACGTCTATTTTCCATGTTGGCATAGGTTCGACAGGTTGACAAGAACTGGCAGAAGATTATGCCATGCTTCAACGTCTGCATCAGCATAGTTTTTATGGCTGGTTTCCCTTCCTAATGTCAGTCAGTTTACAGAGTGAACTGTGTGCTTTTTATGTAGCACAGGCAAGGTGGCATTCTTTCTTCAACTAGTTACCTCTCCAACCACTCTATAGAGAGTACTGGCAGTGGTTCCAATGCTTTTTACATGATATTAGGTTCAATTGTGTCGGATGAGATTAATGTATGATATAGAGATAAAGGTAGAGAATAATAACGAGACATGGCTATCCCATTTGGGAAACAAAGGAGAGAGAGAACACAGGATGAGGAGAGATTTATATAGCTAACACGTTTGAGCATTTTAAGACTATAATAATCTAAACTTTTAAACTTCAAATTCACTTCACGCTTTTTAAATTATTGTTTTTTTGTTTCGAAATTCTGTAATTTGTGTTTAAATGGTGTCAAGCGATGTGACGATAAATACGGTTTCCTGTTGTGTTCTTCAAGGTTCTCCGTTCTGTTCTTAAGAAAAACACTTCATTTCAGGTTGTTCCTGTCAAGGCAGCTGTAAATATGTAAAACTGCAGCGGGCATGGTGTCCCGGTGGGAATCTTGTGATATCGATCAGTTATACACCGTGAAAACAGGGTAGGACCCTTTTTGACAGTTCTTATGTTGGCTTAAAATCTTGTGTAATACTAATTCCTTATAAAATGCTGAAATATCTCGTAGTACATCTCACTCATGCCACCTGTTATTGAGATACAATGGATAACAGTACGAATTATTAGGACATAGTTAACTGATAAAATGACAATTTATACAATATATAAACTTGAATATATACAAATTCGTATTCCTTAAATTGAGAATGAAACGTGTCTTTATGTGTACGTGTATATGTCTGTGTGTGTGTTGTGTTTGTGTACATTAGGCCGGCTGTACACGCCGATAGATTGAGAAAAACAATACACAGATATGTACAGTCAACCAAAGGGCTGATTGAACGAAACTGCCGTTCGGAAATTTAATTGCTGTTTACCATACACATGAATAAACATATATCAGGCTACACAATCCTAACACAAGTACTTTTGTGTTTTTCTACAACAAAGTAAACAAATTTATATACGGTTGTATATGTATTTGTGAGCAAATATGTTTTTTGTAAATGTGTATATATATGAGCCTAAAGCAACTAAATGTTAGCGTGTTGAAACAGTGTTAAGCTACATTGATTTATCACAATCGTACATAGTGTTTAGAATGGTATCGCTTAATATATGTGTATGTACACACACGCACACGCAACCCCCCCCCCCC
>NC_068981.1:169704836-169710125 GCF_001194135.2 Octopus bimaculoides
CACACACACACACACACACACACACACATATATATATATAAATGTCCATCTAAGTACAAATAAAGTAGCATAATTAAACATTTCAAATCAACAAAAGAAAGTCAATATATAGAACCACGATTGAGAAAATAATCGAATTGGTCATGAAATGATAGGTTGCAAAGAATAGAAGAGGAAGAATAAACTCAACTAAGAAGCAACAAAGCGGAATCACTCTCTTAATTGCACAGTCGATATTTTGTTGTAAGGAAGGAAGAAATACACGCACCCACACATACACACGCACACACACACATAAATGCCCATATATGTATATATACGCATATATATGTATGTGTATGCATCTATGTATGTGTGTATATGTGCATTCATACGTATGTACAAATACGCGTATGTTTGTATTTATGTATATATGTATGTATATATGTATGTAAGTATATGTGTGTATTTATGTGTATATATATATATATATATGTGTGTGTGTGTGATTCTATTTCAGACATGTATTTCTTTAGTACTTGATTATCTAAGCCAATCTCGAACACCGTTACATAAACGAAGTGTGATCAATAAGTATCCGGACTGGTGCTATAAAAGCAAGACTACAATACGTACCAATTTGGTATTTAATCTCCTTCAAAGTAATTCTCTTCTGAAGCCACACTCTTAATCCAGTGCTGTTTCCATTGATGAATGCATTCCTGGATGCATTGATGGATGCATTCCTGGATGCATTGATAGATGCATTCCTGGATGCATTGATGGATGGAAATCTTCCTTTCAAGCGGGATTAGATTTTTGAAAAGAGGAAAAACGCGGAGCGCGCGAGATCTGGGGAATACGCTGGCTGTCGGACCTGGAGAATGTTGGGCCTTGCCAAAAACTGTTGGAGAAGCTGTACTGAATTGGCAGGTGCGTTGTCAACTGAAAGCAGTTTTAGGACAAACTTGGCAGACACGCGTCTCATACCCAAATCTTCAGTGATAATGAAGTGAACTGAACCGTAACTTACCTGCACATCCTCTGATAACTCACGGATGGTAATTTGACGATTTCCCCTCATAGCTGCACGTGCATCAGCGATGGTTTTTAACAGTCATGCGGGTCTCCCAGAACGTTCATCACTATCGACATATATTCAGTTCATACACTCCTCTACATACACTTTCTTCAACTTTACGTAGGCCTCTGAGCAGTTATCACCAAGCGTTTGGCAAATTTGATGCAGATTTATGGTCAATGCGACGATCACACGCTACACACGGTCCTTCCAAGCACTGCTGCAAACATCGGAATTGAAGTAGAACGTTAAAACTTACTGCGCGTGCACAACAGAGTTCAAGGCCAATATGTGCTAAGCAGCTTTGCTCTGTGCCATTTATCTTCGTTACTATGACAATATGTGTGTGTGTATGATACATACATACATATATATATATATATATATATATATATATATATATATATATATAAACGCATATACATACATCTATGTTTATTTATTTACAAGTGTATATATGTTTTCATGTATGTATGCGTGAATGTATTTGGGTGTCTAAATACAGAAATATATGTATATACACACACACCATACACACAAGAAAATGCATATACACATGATCAATTTTATTATGTAGTTGATACCAATGGTTAAATAATGCTCATATGTTATTCTTGTACACTTCATTGCTAAACAAATATAACTAAAATGTTAATAATAATTTGTTATCATTCCCGGTATCTCTCCGGTGAACGCGTGCAATATTTACCTAAATGAAACTTGTGCCATCTATGTAGCCAGTTCCTTCTGTTACCTTTTATAGAAAAATCATATGCATTTCTCTTTAGTGAAGGAAAACAAATAAGATTGATGTTTCATAATGATAAAGGCGTGTGTCTACCCGTCCAAATAGTGTAATGTAAAACCATATAATAATGTATTCGTTTAAAATTTTTAATTTAATTAATATTCGAATTTCTAACCAAATAATTATACACAAAAGATAATCGAAATTTTATATCGGCATTAATTCTTCTAAAATATTGGCAACAATATATTTAGCATAACAAAAATCAATGTGTTAGTGAGTGCAGGACAGAGATGATATAGAGTAAGAGAGAAATGGAGAAGATAGAGAGGGAGAGAGAGAGAGTAAGAGACATAGAGAGAGTATGTTTACGTGGGTGCACGTGCGCATATTTGAAAAGTACAGAATTTTAAGCAATGACAAATAAGCAAAATAACATTTGTACAGTTAACAGTTTGTGGATGTGTTGTATATATGGGAGTCCTATCAGAATGTCTAACGCTAATGCCAGTGAAGATTATTGAGTTCCCACTTAGTGAGGAGGAAAAAAAAAACGTTTAGCTCAATGATTAATCTTGGTGAATAAAGCCAAAGGAGGTAATTCAAAAATTTGAATTAATTCAAATTAATGCAAACTAGTTTGAGAGCATTTCATTGTGGCATGAGTTTTCTATTTGGTAAATATGGTGACATGTCAGAACAAGTTTGGGTTTATTAAACCTATTCTGTTAAGCAAAGTTTCCACTTACACTCGATACTACGAGATGACACAGTCTGACATAAATGCTTCCACTGAAAAGTATTGAAATAACGGCATTATGATTTTTTTAAGAAAAAGCCTGTAGAAAATTACCTTTCTGTATATAAAAAATTACATATTTAAATAATTATTCGTTATTTGCAATTCGGTGTTCTCACCCCTACTTTGATTATCAGAATTATTATTTTCATAGCTCTACGAATGTAATTATAATTTTAAAAATGTTTTTCTTCACTACATTAAAATATGTAACCGTCGACTTAAATACTTCCTTTCTTCTGTCAGCAATTTCTTTCTTTGCTATACTATTTATAAATTCATGTCATATTAACATGAACATAAATTTCACGGCATACTTCTATAAAAAGGCATTAGCGACATACTCAAAATCCCTAAGTTTTGCTTAGAACCAGCGGACCCCTGCCAGAATAAGTACTTTAAAATTTTTGAACTCGGTCTTTGCGTCATTATAAAAACAAGTAAGTTTTAAACAACACGGTAAAACTTCAAAACGCTTTTAACTGCACATATCACATCCATTAAAGACGCTTATTCCATCCAAACTTATGTCATTAATTTGAAGCTTTTACACTATACAGGATCTAAGAATGGTATCAACAACCTAGAAAAATCATTAATATCCCTATTAAAAATGAATGGTTGATCTAAACATACGCAATTCATACATTATCTAAAATAACTACAAAGTTAAAGTTCTTATTCAAAATCAAGTGTATGAATATCGAACTTCACAAAAGCTATTTTGGTCATTGGTGATAACATAAATATAAAGATAAAAAACTCTCCGAAGGTGCTGTAATAAATCGGCAACATCAGTTGAATACTAATTTTCAGGGTTTCTTAGAATTTTACACAAAATATTCTGGAGACGTTTTCCAGAAAGCTTTGACATTAGTTAAATCATTTACTAGCTTAATGTTGAAAGTCAGGAAGACTCCTCTTTTATAATGTTTCTTATAGGCTAAAAAGTAAATCGGTGAACGTACCCATGTGCTATCATAAAACTGCGAAATTATTGGACTTGTATAGTTTAGACATTCTTAAAATAGCAACTGGTTCTCCCAGCATACTATTTTTCGGTGTTTCTGGTTGCTAGATTGTCACTATGTGAAGTGAAATGTATAAATGGTTCATTTTTGAAACAGAAACTCCAGATTTCGAAAAATTGACCCATTACTATACAGAAAATAACACACATTAATGAAACCCTTGAAAATTTACAGAAAACAAACTCACAATGATGAGTTCAAATGCAAGTATTTGGATAAATATTTACTAAAAATGTAAATGTAATTGAATAAAAATGCAAACACTTTTAAGGAAATATGGCATGAAATAGTCAGCAACATCAAACGAACAAATAAGCTTTTCATCAGTATAACACACATTTTAGCGTATATTACATATATAAAACATTTAGCAATAACTTTCCACATCAATCCAACAAAAGTGTCTCTATTTTCTCCCTCGATCACTTATTGAAGGATATATATATACATACAAACATGTATACATACGTACATAATACATAGATATATACTTACATTTATTCATACATGTTAATATATATATCTTTTACTTCTTTCAGTGATTGGAAAGCGGCCATGCTGTGGCACTGCCTTGAATGGTTATAAGAATGAATCAAACTTAGTACCTATTTTTTTCAAACCTGTTAAGCGTTCTGTCGGTTTGTTTTGCCGAACCACTGAATTGCTAAGTTGCGGCGACAGAAACACAATCACAGACACACACACACGTATGTATGTGTGTAAGTATATAACCAATGCAAATAATTACCATTGCATCGATAAGACATTTTAAATCATAGTTATTGATACAATGCAAGACAATACAAATCTAACGGCTGTTTCTGATCAAAATACCTGAATGCAGGCTATACATAAATGCGAGAATAACATTCATCATCTCCGTAGGGCATTCGAATTAAGGCTATAGATCTTCATCAGAGTGATAATCAAGAGCATACAATATTAACAAAAGTAAAATGGAAAAGGAAAGAAAACATGGTATAGACAAAAAAATCTACAGGTTCAATATGTTAAATGCACATAGTTATTTACCATCAGGACTCAAAGAGCGTAGATGAGAGAGTGAGCTATCAAAGGACTAGGGAATACTACAAATTATCAACGGGAGGGTGAAGTTAGGAGGTGGGGTAAGGGTGTTAAAAAAAGAAGTTATCAAGAAGCTCTATGTAAATAAAATAAAATAAAATAAAATATTAACATAAATATCAAAGGGCAAACCTATATTAACAGAGAAAACTTAAGTAAAGGTAAACAAATTAACGTAAGTTAGTAAAATAAATATTTACACAAAGATCATTAATGCCAAGAACCCCCCAATGGTCCACAATGGTGTAAATCTCAGTCCAACGGTCTCTACACAGGTAGATACTGATAATATATATGGATATTTTATCCCTTAGTCGGTAACTACAACCGCCAACTCTCTCTCTCTCTTTCTCACTTTCTCTCACATATATGTATATACATATATATGTGTGTATATATATATATATATATACTCTTTTACTTGTTTCAGTCATTTGACTGCGGCCATGCTGGAGCACCACCTTTAGTCGAGCAAATCGACCCCAGGACTTATTCTTTGTAAGCCTAGTACTTATTCTATTGGCCCCTTTCTGCCGAACCGCTAAGTTACGGGGGACGTAAACAC
>NC_068981.1:169710495-169715917 GCF_001194135.2 Octopus bimaculoides
TATATGTAGGTAAGTAATCATATGTCTTTTTAAGTGTGAGCGTATATGTGTGTATGGAAGTGTGTGTATTTCATTAATGGAATGTACGAGGGTGAGACTTTAATTCCATATCTCGACATAGGTAATTTTATATACAATGCACTAAATGTACAACATTTGAACATGATCCTACACTATTGTGGATCATAAAAATATAAATGTTAGCGACATGCAATTAAGAAAATGATATATGAAATGAGTTATAATGAGATATATGAAATAATGTGTGTCTGTAAGGCTGAAACAGGAATTTTGTCTGCATATATTACAAGAGAAGGGAAGTATTTGGAAAATCAATAATCACGAAAATCTGAGGGATAAGTGACAGGATTAAATCCATACGGCAAACCTCTGGAAGAGATGTAACTAGAGTCAGAAAGCTTTTATTGTAGAAGATACAGGGCAACTATTACAAGTCTTAATGATCAGAATTTGCTTAGACTGTTGAGTAGCAACCTTCACTATGCGATCTCATGTTAAATAATTATCAATAACAAACTGTTTTCTACAAATTACTGATAAATTTCATCTCACATAAAAATTACACAAACGGTATAATAATAATTCCGTCGGGTATTTTCGAATGAAAATTACTTCCACGTGACACAAACCTAGATATTACGTTGCAAATACCATCATGTACACTGGACGCAGTGTAGAATATAAAAAAATAGTTCTAGGTCTCTACAGCCTCAGCTTAGCATTCAAAACCATGTGAAATTAATACATATCTAGAAATTTACACACACACACACACACACACACACACACACACACACACACACACATGCACGTATGTATATATGCATGTTTGTATGTACTATGCGTGTGGTAGCGTGCGTACATGCAAATCGATGTATTATTCAGTGTGATCCATTCTTTCATATGAAGCAAACTTAAGTTGCCGACATGGCTGATATGGATTTATAAATGGAGAGGACAATATGTAAAAGTGCAACTATCTGATTGAGTTATAACATCCATGCTATCATTTAGCAACGCAAAATGAATGGTAATATTTTTGTTAAAATCTAATGTTATTTGATAGTCACTCATTTTTTCTTCACTAGCACATGCGAGATTGATGTCCAATACGTATTCACAAGATTCATGGATAACAATTTAATCATTTTCAGATAAATAGAGTTAAAGTAGAATGAAACAGGCCAGAAGAAAAAAAATCAGAAAATGAACTCACAAAAAAAAACCTAAATTATACGATCAAAACTATTATATTTATGTTTTAAAGAATGACAGCAGAGACACATTGGAAATTTTAAGTTAAATGTATATTTAATGAGGTCTTTCTCGTTCTTGTTTTCCAGTTGTTTTTCGTTATATTGATGTTATGTAAATATATTTAGTACAGCGTCAGTGAAATGCATAATCCGAATGGCAAAAGAAAAATATATAGGCGTAATATGGATTGTGAAATGCAGAATATGTCAAGGGTTATAGATATTGATGTGTTGTTAGCCATATCATTTCATTTCAAAGAAAACGCGTGAACTATTTTGTATCTTTTTAGGCTCTAGAGATATTTACAATTATAAAAGTGCGTACTCTTACATAAATACATAATACACATAGAATATGCAGTTAAACACATTCGCGTATTCAAATAATCACATACACCCGTTCGCGCGCACATATACACACATACACTCACGCGCAAGCGCAAAAAAATACATTGTGAGTAAAATATGGCGCCTCAAAGTATTTGCTCTATCTGTTAGAAACTAGGATCCAATATCTGTTATATCACAGTTTATTGTCTCATAAAAAAGATGAGCATATACTATATAAGATATGTTTAAGACTGAGATCATTGAAAACTAATTACAAATGAATATATGGTGAGAAAAGAATAGAAGTATTCAATGATTAATATTCGTATTCACATCGTTCTGTTAAATACAATGTTGTATTTGATATATTTCCTTCTTATTCTGAACTCCTTTTCAATAAAGCTGAAAGAATCAGTGAAGAAACTTACGAAAATATAATTTTCTTGATGTAAGAAAATAGAATGATTGAAAGGCACCAAACGAAAGAAAGTCAGTAATCAAGTTAGTGTAGGCGTATTAACCTAAAAGAGCATTAACAAGCTAACACAATGCACAAGAAAGTAAATGGCTGTGAAAGTGTCAATGAATGGGATATGGTAATGGAGTGAAGAAACAGAGGAGAAAAGGAAAAATGTAGAATTTCAAATTATATAAGTCTTGCTGTCACAGAGTGAAGTGTGATCTGATACTTGGCTGCTAATTCTCGCAATTCACTTGATCAAAGTCCTTGTTGACTCAAATAATAGCACACATTCCTAAATATTTAAGCATTTTCAATCTATATAGATATTCATTAACTAAGTAACATTTACCAATGTATACCCGCCAGCAAAAACAAAAAACAAAAAAAAACAGAAAAAAATGAATCGAAACTACATCTTTTGAAAATGATTTGTCATTGGTATAAAATTATACCAACTGTAAATATGTGGGAATCGGGGCAGTATATCTACGTTTACCGTTGAAAGAATTTCAAGTAAGCACCATGGTAGTTCAGGGATTTACAAAGAGATAACTCTGATGCTAACTTATGATTAAGCATACAAAGTATTTAACACTGTACCAGATGTAATAATTTCTCCTCTATTACGCCAGGTAGACTCTCCTAATTATCACTTTCACATACTTTCATGTCAGTTCCATATTGCTTATGAGGCTTTCCAATAAACTGGAACATCACAGCATAATGTCTTCTAAAGCATTGAAAACACATCTCGAGGCATTTCTGCATCTCTGCACGATGCATACAGTTGGTTAAAGTTAAGTAGAATTGCCCTGTGAACACGATGTATTCATGCAATAACTAAACTGAGCCAAAATGTCTTAAGAAAGAAAAATACGTCGATGACGCCATCAGTTGAAGTACTCACTGCGTTCCACCATAAGCGCAAAAGGCTTACGATTCCTAAATATAAATAACAACTAGTCAAGCAACTACCGTATATCTATCGCTGTGTAAACGAAACATATTTGGTTTTGAGTTAACAGGCTTACGTTATGGACTATACACAGAAGTGAATTCAAACTAATCACAGAAATCTAATTACAATGACTCTAATGCATTCTCCGCAACATAAACAGAAAACAGACGCACAATGTTAACCCAGTTAGCGTTACTGATATCAAACCTACCAAAAATATCTTCACTCTTGTTAGTGCTTCAGTCCTAAACAAAATGTTATACAACTTTAACTTAGAGATGTTTTACTTGTTTCAGTCAGTGAACTACGATCGCTCTGGGGCGCCTCTTAAAGGTAGTAGTTGAATACGTCGACGCAAAAACTTAGTTTTTAATGTCTGGTACTTATTCTATCGTTCCTTTTTCTGTCGTTTTGGTTCAATCTCTAAGTTATAAGATGTAAGCATACACACACATGCATATATACAACAGGCTTCTATTCAGTTTCCATCTACCAAATTTACCCACAAGGCATTGATGGTTCCGATATCATAGAAGACGATGTGCAGTGGAACTAAACTCATAACCACTTGGTTAAAAGCCTGAATGCCACACCATATTGACAGGGCATATATTTCATACTTGGGTTTCGCATTACTACTTCCTTGACTCTTTTCTAGCACAATCATGTATAAACATGACCCATCGGTATTTGAGATAGGAATAGACTAGTAAAAGAATATAAACCTCTTTGTTACTGTTATTCCAGTAGGTGAAGATAAGCAAAAATTGAGAAAAATTTATAACAGTCCAAAATTGCTGTATGGTCGATATTCATCTAACAACCACCTTAATTGAAGATCTCTTACGACTTGCATTTTAAAGACTAAAAGTATTTAGAACATTCAAATATTGTTTGGGGAGTGAATTCTTTTAATACATGCATATATGCAGCGAATTTCTCTCTCTCTTTCTCTCTCACTCTTTATCTCTCTTTATCTCTCTCTTTCTCTTTCCCTTTCTTTCTCTTTCTCTCTCTATCTTCCTAGCTACCTACCTACCTACCTACCTACCTACCTACCTACCTACTTACCTACCTACCTACCTACCTACCTACCTACCTACCTACCTAACTACCTACCTATCTACCTACCTACCTACCTACCTACCTGCCTAACTACCTACCTACCTAACTACCTACCTATCTACCTACCTACCTACCTACCTACCTACCTACCTACCTACCTAACTACCTACCTACCTACTTACCTATTTATCTATGTATCTATCTATGTATCTATCTATCTATCTATCTATCTATCTATCTATCTATCTATCTATCTATCTATCTATCTATCTATCTATCTATCTTCCATTGATTTACATATTCACTCTGTTACCACCCGCGCGTGTTCATACTCGTAGACGTACTCATAGGCATATGGCCTCTAGCACTTATCTTCCACAAACGTCAATAGAGATTGTGCTATCTCCAAAATTTATTCTATCAACAAACATCTGAGCAGTCAATGATGTATGTATGCATCTCTATCTAGCTCGTCCCACAGGACGCCCCAAGACTTTTTCCACACGTTTTCTACATTTATCTCGATCTTCTATGATGTTCTTCACATCCTGTACACCTTACATACCTGTATCCTCCAGCAAGTTGTCGATATGGGTCGTTTTCCTTCTTCCTCTCCTGGTTCTTCCTTCCGTTAGTTGCCAGAGCACTAGCTGCTTGCTAGTAATTTCAACGGTGTGTCAGATACAGTGTCCAGCTAACCTCATTCTTCGATTCTGTAGCTTCTATGTTACTTTTGGTAGTTCCTGGTATGAGTCGGCGTTTGTTGCATGACTCTTCCAGGAGACTTTGTGTGCCATTCTATGCATCCTCGTATTACAACCGTCCAACTACTTCTTCGATGCTTTAGTGAGCGTCTATGTTTCAGACCCGTATAGATGAAAAGAATTCTTTGTTGCCAGAAACAACCTCACTTTCAATTTCCTTGCTAACTTTGAACTCAATACCTTTCTCAATTTGTATCCACGGACGAAGGCATTTGAAATTTTCAACTATCTTCAGCGACTTACCGTCTCTCACTTTCTAGACTTTATAAAGGCTTTTGATTCAGAACATAGAGGAATGATGATGAAGATGCTTAACGCATATGATATTCCACCTAGAATTCTGAGAGGAATAAGTAAGCTGTATTAGAACACCAGGGTGAAAGTGATCACTCCTGATGGAGAGACGGATTACTTTGTAGTCAAAGCCGAAGTATTACAAGGCGACACGCTATCACCTTATCTATTCGCCATCGTTCTGGAGTATGCAATGCGTAGAATGTACGCAGGCAAGGAAGAACTGGGATTCAAGCTGTATGTATGTATGTATATATATATATATATATAT
>NC_068981.1:169717109-169721690 GCF_001194135.2 Octopus bimaculoides
GTGTGTGTGTGTGTATGTGCCGTTTTTATTGGTCCCAGAGTTTATTGTGGAATGTGTATATGAGTGTGTGTTTGAGTGTTTTTTGTGTCGGTGGGGATGTTAGGTGTGTGTACGTGAGACTGTGCGTATATCTCTTTGTCTGAGTGTGTATGTGTTGTTTTGATCGTCCTTGTGGTGTGTGTGTGTGTGAGAGCAATTTTGTGTTCGGGTATGCACCGTGTGGTATGCCATTTAAAGCCAGCCCGGCTACGTAATGTCTTGAACAGCATGAAGGTATATGGCACTAGATTTATGTCAGGAATTCGTTTGTGTCTCTAAAGCTTATAAAAAGATACGAGACAGAAAATTGAACTCACTAGACTTGTCGAACCAGCGGGCACCGTAGCTTGCTGATGAGATGATGATGCACTATAAATAGACCTATGTCTCCTTAAGTGACTTGCCAAAAGTACCACGTTTCTTATTCACCGTTTTGCTTATTTCTCTTTCAATATATTTTGGTTGTCGAAACGATCGTAGTGAATAAAGCGCATCGTGGATTCCATTTTCTTTCTCTCTCTCCTTCATACATACACACACACACATACACACACACACACACACACACACACACGTCTATATATATATATATATATATATATATATATATTGACCCTTGCAGGGAGAGTAGGAAGCAGGAGTTAACAATGAAATACCCACCCACTACATAGAAAAGTTTAAAAAAATCAAATTAATTCCAACTTACTTGGAAAGTCAGGAAATGAAAACATACCAATCTCGTAAATGTTAAGTTCGGCTTACCTAAGAATACAGAAGAAAAGAAAAAAATAATTACATGTGTGGAACGAGAAGTAAGTGAATTTAATGTCGTACACTATTAGATCGAGAATATTTTGGTTTTTTATCTGCGCTAGAAATCTTTATATAAATCGGGATTATATAATAGACTTTGTTAATCATGTTAAACATATCGATATAATGGTATTTTATGACAATAGCCATCTGAAATTATTGTTGACCTTTTAAAATATACTTTCTTTCCCATTGTGATAAACAAATATTTTCCTTTTAGTGAATAATATAAAAAAAAACTTTTTGGCAATAACAACGGCTTCTTTCACACATGGAACCATTCAAGCACACATACAGGCATATGCAACCACCATATGTATGTATGAATATATGAATGTATGTATGTATGTATGTATGTATGTATGTATGTATGTATGTATGTGTGTATGTATGTATCTATCCATCTATATATCTGTTTGTCTATCTATCTATTTGTTTATCTATATGCATATATATATATATATATATATATGTATGTATATATGTGAGTGTATGTGTGATATTTCTTTTACTCCCAGTGATTGGGCTGCATCCATGCTGGGGTCATGCCGGGTGGAATTTTAGTGGAACGAATGGACAGCAGTACTGCTTTGAAGCTTGACATTTATTCTATCATTCGCATTTGCTGAACCGCTACAACAAGTGGAGACATACAGGCAGAAGGACACACACACACATATATACACACACGCACATATATATACACACACATGTATATACACACGCACATATATATATATACACACGCATATATATACACATATACATACACACGTATACATACACACACATATATATGTACACATGTATATGGCTAGATTGGAGCAATATCGAGAATAACCAACCGAAAATACAAGGATAATCTGGATCTCGACTGAAGAGAGAAAACTCCGAATGACCTGTCCGTATTTTCTTTGTATCGTCTATCTGGGTGTTTTGTCCCTTTCTTGTATCACCTAAACTGTTTGGATGTTTTGCGTTCTTGTCCCAATCTGTATCATTCATATACATATATATATGTAGATGTGTATATATATATATATATATCTGTCTATCTATCTATCTATCTATCTATCTATATATATATCTATCTATCTATCTATCTATCTATCTATCTAGCTATCTATCTAACAGCATAGAGAAAAGGTGGTGGGTCTTCTCATGGACATGTTCGCAGTTTCCGATATTCATCTCAGGAAGACACACCCCATATTTTTGTCTAATTAATAGCACAAAACAGCCGATATATAAAGCAGTCAAACATTAGACTAACGCCATATTGGACAACTTATTTTTAGTCATGGTCTACATCAGTAAATGCCCGGTTCAATCAATATTTTAAGCAATACTGTATAAATGAGAAGGACTGAAATAAATTCAACTCTTACAAACTCCTATTGTTTTTAATAGACGTATTCAAACCCTTTTCCCCACATTTTTGATTGGAAGAAAAAAAAAGAGGATTATCCCGATGTAGAGTTTCACGGTTTGTTAAGTATTCTTCTCAGCAAAAATATAAGATTTAGTCGTTGTAACATTAGTGTTCAAGAGCATGTGCTGAGGTAAGAAACATGGCAAGTTCTGGTTACGAAAAAACGTGGGAAACACGAAAATCAAAGAGGAAAATAGATTCAGGTTTCTACTGAAAAGAAAATTTCAACTGAATACTTTCATTTACGATTGTTAATTAGTATGTGGTTTTGACGTTGTTAATTTAATATGTCCTGGTGTCCTTTATAGTCAGCTAAATGCTATGCTTTGCGAAAAAATATTGACCATGTATCTAATTAGACGCCCGCTATAGAAAGATTCCTTTATTGTACCGCTACATTGATTTTCATAAAGTAGAAGAAACAGAAAAAGAAGCAACCATTTGTTTACATCAAACGGGAAATCCATCCTGTATCTTCAGGATAATTAATGATAATTCAAACTGGTAAAAGAAGAGAAAACAAAAATTTAAATATTCAGGCAACTACTATACGTATTTAGTTTTTATTAATTTGTTATCCGTGTTCCAATAATTAAAATATTCTGTAAAACTAGTTAACTACAGGCGCTGGATCCGATCTAAAGGCAACTAAATCATTATTTCGCCATTTTTTCCCTTTTGACGCAAGAAGCTATTCCCTTATTACTTCCTTAATTTTGCTACATACAGCAGCGTATTCTAGCGATATTCCTCAACCGGACATAGTAAACTGAATATTTGAATTCACAGAGTTGTTAGTAAGATGGAGCGACAACTGTAATTAAAATATATTTGTTAATTACTCAACAGTTATAAGAACGTCTTTATTTTCTTTCAAGCGAAGCCAATACAAATTT
Organism: Octopus bimaculoides; assembly: GCF_001194135.2. Lineage (NCBI taxonomy): Eukaryota > Metazoa > Mollusca > Cephalopoda > Octopoda > Octopodidae > Octopus > Octopus bimaculoides. Next base: position 169,720,290 of record NC_068981.1, read on the forward strand.
AGATCTCTCAAAATTAATGGTAATTCAAAATAGGTCAATTGAAATCTGATGAGATTCTAAGTATTCGAACATAAAGTTTAAGGTCAGATCATTTGTTTATTTGAAGAGAATTCTTTTCATGTGCATGCATTTGCATTCACTAATTTATATATGGATTAGAATATTTTGTTTGCTGATATCATAGCGTGAAGTCGTACTGCATTGTGATGCGGTGCGTCTTTGTTTTGCAGTGCGTAGATCTGTTCGTCAATATCTACGATGGCTGAAACGAAGGAGAAACGTGCTTCCGTGAAATTCTGATTTTTGCAGGGGAAAACTTATCTTCGAGGACAGTCACCGAACAATCGACGAACTTGCTGATATGACTGGTGTGTTCTGGAGCTCTTGCCAACGAATTTTGAGCGAGGAATTGCTAATGAAAAGAGTTGCAACAAAACTTGTGCCTCGTTTGTTCACGAAAGATCAAAAAGCAGTCTCGACTACATGCGTGACAAGAACTAAAAGAACAGTTGGTAGTTGACCGGGACCTTTGTTCGAATGTCATCGCTGGTGCTACGGAATTGGCAGATGTGGAAGAGGTGAATAAAATAACGACGGAGCCGTTAAAAGACATCACTTCGCATGAGTGCCAGGACTGCTTCGAACAGTGGAAATTGAGCGGGTAAAATATTAGATATCAGCGTCGTAAGAAATCTAATGGATTCAGCTCAGGAGAGTGTAATGACTTCTATATACATACATGAACACTCCTAAGGCTGAAAGCCAAAATTTTATGAATAAAGTCAGATAAGATTATTGGTTTTACATTCTGGTACAAAGCCAGGAATTGTGTGTGTGTATGTGTTTGGGGTGGGGTACGTCGATTAAACCGTCCCAATGTTCGACCCCGAAAATTTGATAAGCAAAGTTGACCTCGGCGGAATTTGAACTAAGAACGTACGAAATGCCCTTAAGCATTTTACCCAGCGTGCTACTTTTGTGTCAACCCACCGCCTGAAATGAAGGGTATCATTATTGTGAAGTTATTGTGTAAAACACTTAAAGGTTCCCTTGTTGGCATTGGCACATTCATCATAAACTGCTTAAACGAAGCTAGATGCTGCATATATCTTTCTTTGTAGATATTACCCGTCAATCCGATATATGTTTCATCTCTTATCCTTTATCTTGTTTTAGTCATTAGATTGCAGCCACACTTGAGCACCGCCTTGAAGTATTTTAGTTTAACTAGTCTTCCCTAGTACTTATTTATATTTTAAAGCTTGGTACTTAATATATCGACTTCTGTTGCCGAAACTCTTAGTTACAGAACCTTAAATACATCAACACCGGTTGGCAAAATATATGTATGCACACACACACGCACACGCACATATGTATACATATATATATATATATATA
>NC_068981.1:169721782-169723439 GCF_001194135.2 Octopus bimaculoides
ACACACACATATATATAGGCGCATCCGTAGCTGTGTGGTAATAAGTTTCATTCCCAACCACATGCTTCCGGGTTCATTCCCACTGTGTGGCATCTGGGGCAAGCGTTCCTACTGTAGCCTCGAGCTGATGAAAACCTTATGTGTTGAAAACTTCTTATCACACAGCTACATCTGCACCTATATATGTGTATCTATGTGTGTGTATATATATAATATATATATATATATATATATATATATATTCGCATAAACATATATGCGTATATGTTTTTATATGCGTATATATACATATACACACGTATATGAATACATGACATACATATGTATGCATGTTTGTATATGAAGTTTTGGTTATATTTTCGTATGATTTGTTGAAGCTTTTTTTCGACAGTAAAGTAGTTTCTAAAAATTCATAATCAACATTTTCAGGCCTTTGTATTCCCATCTTCAGGGATCAAGTGATGTTGTGTGTATTGATGCTTCTTTTCAAAAAGTGGTTCTAATGTTATTGTTTAAAAATTATCCCCAAATTTAAATCTGAACGGCTTAGGTATACACAATATTAATTATCTATTTAAGTTTCTTTCCGTATTTACATAAGCATCTTTCGTGATTTCAGCATTGTTTTGTTTGGTATTTTAATACAGAAATTCTGCAATGTAGAGAGGTTTCTACTAATCTATTTCTATGTAGCTATGGTTTTATGGTTTTGTGCATTTGTGTTGCCTTAAGTTTTTACGTCGCAGTTGCTCCCTGTCGTAAAGGTATGATATGCCGAAGGGAGTATGCGATAATTTTCTGATTAATATAATAGTGACGCTTACAACTTTCATGACATTCGACATAATTATTGCAGATTTACTTGCATTTGATTTGCTATTGATAAAATGGTTCTAAATTCTTTATTCAGGTAGTATATAAATAGTTACTTTTTGCATTTTGATGCAATGCATTTTCTGCATGTTTTATGAGGTTTTTAATAACGTGTTTACCGTTTCTCTCGTCAGTAATTATTTGATTCACAAAATATTTTTTGTATGTGATTTCTATATTTACAGGGCATGCTGCATTTGCTGCGCATTATTTGCGTTCACTTAGTTCTGTGTTTTGATCTGTTAATTTCTTTATTACGTTGCAGAAGAGTAGTATATAAATGCTTTTGAATTCGCGTTTGGAAGCTGTGTGGTTATTCGGTCTCATTAATTAAATCTATGCTTTTATTTTTCCTTTTCGAATAAAGAAATGCGATATATCTGTTATTTTATATCTGAAGTTTTATGAATGAAAATAAAGTTATTCTATTACTAGGTGTTATATCTATATTGTTTTAGGAGTCGAGTGTTAGAAAAAGAGTTGCCTTAATGTTTTCTTGTTTTTTTTTTGTTACCTATATTCCGGGATGTCCATTCGAAAGAACTTGTCGATCATACGCCATGCTTTTATATTCCTACTGGCAATTATGTTATTATGTCCCACCACCACAAGCACACGTGCTCATACATTCTATCTATCTATCTATCTATCTATCTATCTATCTATCTATCTATCTATCTATCTATCTATCTATTTATTTATCTATCTATCTATGCGTATGTATGTATGTATGTATATATGTTTGTACGCATATATATATATATATATATATATATATATATAT
>NC_068981.1:169723533-169726379 GCF_001194135.2 Octopus bimaculoides
GAGAGAGAGAGAGAGAGAGAGAGAGAGAGAGAGAGAGAGAGTGAGAAAGAGAGAAAGAGCGTTGTTCATTTGTTCTTGTGAAGCATTATAGTACAGAAATAGAAGAATGAACGAAAATGGTATTGAGAAGAGCTTCTAAGTATGCAAAGAATATATTGGAAAAATATTTATATATTTCATCATGAGAAGAGTGCAGTTAAAGAAATATGTGTCTCCATAGAACTTTCCATCTGAATTGTCAGAATGCGAGATACGAGAGGGCGGCTGGTAATTTATAGAAGAGACCGGCTCAACTCCGATAAGGCCATTGATCTTCGGTGTATCAGCAAGAATTTCTTGATACAGGGATTTCAAGTTTTCATTTCTGTGGTCAACATGGAAGCGTTTATCTCTTTGGTAGTGTTGTGGCATTTGCTTAAGTGATCGCGGAAGGAAGAAGCATTGATAGTGAGCTGTTCCTTCAATCGGATATGGAACGGTCAGACCGTTCTGTAATATTCACCGCATTCGAAACTGAAGTATCTGAAGTGGGGAATGCTTACATACATACATACATACATACATACACACAATCACAAAGATACACACACATATATTCATACATGCACAACTCTAGTCCGAGTAATAACCTTATAGAGCGCTTTCGAAAGCTCCTCTCAGAGTGACAGCCACCAAATATAATATAGATGAATTTTTTTCTGGATATACATATGCAGATCCAAAATGTCCTAAAGCATACACACTCAAATAGATAGAACAACTTTTATTACAAAATCACTACAGTTGTTTCAATACAATCATTATCAGCTGTTAATTTCTGAACGTTACATGAAATATAAGCAATATTACATTAATATCTTTCAACAATAACTGTCTACATGCGTATCCGCAGGTGATTACACTCAAAGCACCGCTGAGCAATATTGCTTATGATTTATAGAGCATTCAGCAATTAATAGCAGATAATTATGCCTTGAAACAATTATAGTGATTTCTAATAAAGCCTGTCTCTACGCATTAAATAGCGTAAACATACATACATACTTACATACATGCATACATACATACATATATAGTCATTTCAAATAAACAAACGATTCTAATAAACGAATAAAAAAACAAAAAAAACAAAATGAACGTGAGGACATGCACAAGAAATGTATTAGCTTGACACTCAGTGAAAGCAAAGAGTTTGACGTTTCGTGCATAGCTCTTCGTCGGAAAGGAGAAATGGAAATGTCCAAAGACGGAAAAGAAATCGCCAACGGCACACGTGTAGTTACATTGCTGTATATGTTGTATTTAGGCGATTAGTAGCTGAGGGTTTGTGTCCTGAGAACAGCCTCTTATAAGCGCTGTTAAAAATCACTGAATAGCTCAAACAAAATGTTACCGCATGGGTGAATGAGAACGATGGATAATGATATTTCATTGATAAATCAGTTCATCATCGTCAAATATCCGAGTTACACTGGAACGAATTGTTAGAGCGACTGATAATTCAGAATTAAACAAACACATGTTCCTGTGTGTATACGTGCGTGTCTATGTGTGTCTATGTGTGTCTATGTGTATGTATGTATGTATGTATGTATGTATGTATGTATGTATATATGTATGTATGTGGGAGATAATGCTAAAATTGCCTATAGATAGATATTCGTATTTATATATTAATATGACAATAGGTGAATTACAGTTAGAGGTTTATAGCAGTGATAATTCAATACAAATTAGTTTTGAGATTATTTGATAAAACTATATTTAACTTCTAGTAACATAATTTACTCAGTAACTGGAGAACCACTGCCAGCCTCCAGTATCATGAATTCCTGAATTCTCCATTCGATTCGGGATTGTAATACACATCTGTTATAAAAGCACAATATTTCTCTTTTCAGTCAAAAGTCTTGATTCAGAGTGTGCATATTCGTATCAATGATAACGCAATATTTCGATTAATATTGTGTGCATGGCTATTGCCAAAGTATCAAACTATTGTGAACAAACTATTGAAAGTGTCGGTTAAGAAGTTGTACAATTCATGTGTAAGAAGAGTGCAATTCATGTATAATGTATTATTGATGTGAGACAGGGAGTGGATAAGAGAGAAGTAGGGAAGGGAAAGTGCGAGAAGACATTTAAAAGGATCCTTTTTTTTTTTTGAGATAGAATATTTGAAAGGATCTTTTTTTTTAGATAGACAATAATTGTGGCTGGCAAATATGACAAGAAAAGCGCTGAAATATTCACTTTCGTTTGCCTTGTTGCTATTTAGGTTCATCTGTGAACATACAAATGTTACTTCAGTTATCATACGTGAAACAGACTGCAACAATAAATCCATTCACTTTTCGCTTTGTCTCTGGTCTTTTTAAAGTGTCTTTACACGTGACTTTCAGTGCCTGCCATAAGGAGATAAATACGCATGGCATTCAGAGGGAGCATTCACTTATAACGCTACCCACGAAGATAGAAATGGACAATACTACAGAACACATCTACAACTGCACCGATAGCCACACACAAACCGACACGCTCTCGAGCACACACGTAATGGCGAATGTGTACACATATCATATTATGTGGCTATAACGGAAGATATTTCTTTATGCAAAGGTTATTAGCATTGAACTAGATAATTAGAAAGAGATGAGTACGCTATATAGTTATATATTATGAACTAAAGCATGGATGGACATGACGATATAATGCTATACACAACAACATCGTTCGCCTGTGTATAACAATAACAGCTCTAGTTTTACGTGTACGTCTGTTTATAATTTATTCGATTTAATATGCATATATATATATATATATATATATATATATATATATATATA
>NC_068981.1:169726859-169729660 GCF_001194135.2 Octopus bimaculoides
AGAGAGAGAGAGAGAGAGAGAGAGAGAGAGAAATATATAGACATATAAATAAATAAATAGATAGATAGATAGAGAGAGTAGATAAATGAATGCATTTATCTATATGTGGCTGAGTGGATGTGTATGTGTGAATGTGTCTGCTTGTACGGTCATGATGCCACGGAAACATACATACAAACATTTATCAAAGACAAATGTGAAAAACATGATAAGTTTTAAAGGAATATGAATCATATTCCTTTTCTTCAGCTCTCTGAGTCTTTCCCTCTGAGATATTTTCCACGTTCTTATCATAACGACAGAATCCTTGCATCTTAATATTATATATCTGTAACAACACGAAGTTTTATAATATTTACTTTCTTACTATTGCTGCTATCAATTATCTTTTGATGTGTTTGCTGTTTCAGCAGCTACTGTACATGTTGCTGTTGTTGTCGTTACTGTTGCTTGAATTATTAATTGTAGTATTTTATCTTGACATTTATGCACCTGTTGTTTTTGCTGCTTTTATTTATCATTCTTGTCATCCTTCTCTTCTTCTTCCTCCTCGTCATCAAGACCGTCAACATTATTGTCATCTTCACCATCGTTATCATCATGGTCTTCATAGTGATGCGAAAGAATTTTTGTTATTATTATCATCGTCGTAGTCATCACTATCGTAGTCCTCATCTTCGATATAAAAATCGATTTTATTTACCATAGACATACCAACTAATAATAGTAATTTTGATGAGAAGGTCTTTAGAAGACACCATCTTCACCATTGAATATCATTTTATTTAATCGAACTGCAAAGAATGGATTTCAAAGTCGCCGTCGATTCAGCGTTAAAACTCGGATGGTATTGAACCGTAAGACACAATGAAAAGCGTTTTGCCCACACTAATAATTCTTCCACTACTACTACTACTACTACTACTACTACTACTACTACTACTACTACTACTACTACTACTACTACTAATAATAATAATAATAATAATAATAATATTAATAATCCTTTCTACTATAGGCACAAGGCCTGAAATTTGGGGGTAGGGGATGAGTCGATTATATCGAACCTAGTGTTTCACTGGTACTTACTTTGCCGACCTGGAAAGGATGAAAGGCAAAGTCGACCTCGGCGGAATTTGAACACAGAACATAGCGACGGGCGAAATACCGCTAAGCATTTCATCCAGCGTACTAATGACTCTACCAGCTCACTGCCTTAATAATAATAAGGATGATGATGCACTTATGGTTATTGTTTCAATACAGTAACCATAAGAGCATCACAGCAAACCGCAGCACATACCCAAGGCACACAGAGCTGCGCTCGGTAGTGAAGTGAAAGCACGTTATAAAAATAAAAGTACTGAACAATAATAATAATAATAATATTAATAATAATAATAATAATAATAATAATAATAATAATAATAATAATAATAATAATAATAATTATAATAATAAGTGCAGATACTCCAACGAAGGGATGGGATCAGTGGACCACCTAATCTCTAGGTGTAAGGTTTTAGCACCTGTAGAGTACAAACCAAAACATGACAGAGTTGCCGAATATCTACATTGGATTATGTGTCAGCATCATTAGACCAAAAAATGGTGCAAGCACCACCTTGAGGCTGTAACTGAGGGAGAATATGTAGTGATTCTTTGGGACTTCCCAGTATGTACAGACAGTACCATCAAATCAAATAAACCAGATATTGTTGTAAAAGACCGAAAAATGATAAAGTCTGTTTATTGATTGATATGAGGATACCTTGTGACTACAATATCTTGACAAAAGCATTATATAAGTTCAGAAAATATTTGCTAATGGAAATTGAAAAGATGTGGCATCTCAAGACGTTTACAATACTAGTGAGTGTAGGAGAAGTTGGAATTATCAAAAAAGCAATTGAAAATGATTTTAAAATGATCCCTGGCTTACTATCCATGCAGGAAGTATAAAAGACTGTCTTAACTGATACGTCACACGTACTGAGTAAATATTGTCCCTGTGAATTATCTTTCCCTTCTTCCCTTTTAATTTCTCTGTTTTTTTCCCTTTTTCTGTCTGTCGTTCTTCCCCTTTTTTTATCTCTGTCGGTTTCCCCTTTTTATCTATCACATGACTTTGTAAATTAACAATCTGGTGTGTTTATATTAATGGCCTACCAATTAATGACCTACATTGGGCGTCTCTGCCCTAGGGGTCAGGAAGACACTCGGCAAAAAATGGGAACAAAATTGAAAGATGTTGATGAAAATGATAATAATAGCAATGAAGGCTTTTAGACAAATACATAACTAAAATACCAGGACTTACAAGTGCATATAACATAAAGAAGATAGAATTACTAGGCAACGCACACATCCTACGTAAAGCACTTTCAATACAGTGAAAGTAAGAACACAACAACAAACCACAGCACATACCAAATGCACACAGAGCTACGCTCGGTAGTGCAGTGAAAGTACGTCCTAAAAATAAGACTACTGAATAATGATAATAATAATAATAATAATAATAATAATAATAATAATAATAATAATAATAATAATAATAATAATAATAATAATGATAATAATAATAATAATAATAATAATAATAATAATAATAATAATAATAATAATAAATTGTCTTAAATGGTACGTCACACTTATTGAGAAGAGCGTCGTCGCTGTAATTTTTCTCTCCTCTCTCATTTATTTGTTAGCGTTTTATTTTTTTTTTCCTGTTTCCCTCTGTCATTCCCTTTTTCTCTATCACAAGACTTTGTAAGTGAACAATTTGGCATGTTTATTTT
>NC_068981.1:169729869-169734419 GCF_001194135.2 Octopus bimaculoides
TAATGAAAATAATAATAACAATATCAATAGTAATAATAATAATAATAATAATAATAATAATAATAATAATAATAATAATAATAATAATAATAATAAAAATAATAATAATAAAAATAATAATAATCCTTTCTACTAAAGGTACAAAGCCTGAAATTTTGAGGGGAGGGGACTAGTCCATTATATTGACCCTCCAGTGTTTTACCGCCAAAATCGACCTCGGTGGAATTTGAAGTTAGAACGTAAGGATGGACGAAATGTCGCTAACCATTTTGCCCGGGTGCTAACAATTCTACTAGCTCGCCACCACAATATTATTATTGTTATTATTATTATCATTATTATTATTATTATTATTATTATTATTATTATTATTATTATTATTATTATAAATAATAATAATAATAATAATAATAATAATAATAATAATAATAATAATAATAATAATATCCCCGGGCTAAATAACAACCTCTCCCCACAAAACAAACTTAATCCAGTAATATCGGTGCAATGGAAGGAATTAAAAACTCGGAGAGATTTTTGTTAAATACAGCTTATTTTCGTTCTTTAATCGCGACATCTCAATATGACATACGCAAGACGTCGAAATCAGCACCAGGAGCCCTGGGAAAAACAGCAAACGCACCAATTACACGCTAAGTAGTACATTGAATAATTATCTATACATGCAACTGACATACATCCATGTGCACATGCTAATATCTACAAGAGAGATAAATAATGACTACACACACACACGTACACACGCAGAAAATAAAAGAAAAACACATATCACCAGTGACGCCGAACGAAACAAAAGCAAAGCGACTTCCCACAAACGAATATAAAAAGGAGCAAATTATTAAATTTAAAACATCACTAAACATTTATACCCGGATATATAGCTACCAAATAAAAATAATATAGAGGCTCTTTTCGATCTCTCAGCCTACGATATAACACATATATCCATTCGAAGAACATAACTTCTAAAATAACTTCTGACGAAATAACTTCTAAAATACAAAACTTTCTCAAAAATGTTAAGAATAAACCCTGTTGTATGTGACACATTCTACCAGTATCGGAAGTTTGAAAGTGATTAGGTTTAAAAAAACCAATTAAATAATTTGTACGTCTAATCGAATAGATCCAAAATGGATGAAAAGCAAAGTCGATCTCGCCGGAACTGAGAACGTAAAGTCAGACGAAATACCGCTTCTAAAATATAAACTTTTATCAAAAGCGTTAAATATAAATCCTGTTCTATGTCACATATTCTACCAGTATCGGAAGTTTGAAAGTGTTTAGTTAAAAAACAAAATAATTAAATATTCTGAACGTAAAAGTTGGCCTCGGAGAAATTTGAACTAAAAAAAACGTAAAGACATGCGAAATACCGTTAAGTACTTCGTCCGGTGGGCTAACGTTTATGCCAGCTCGTCGCCTTAGAAAGTAAACCTTCATTTTAGAAACTCCCTTCCTCACTTACTGACATGAAATTTCGTAACATTTTACCTCATACCTCTTTTCCTTCTAATTTTTATTCAATGCGACTAGCAATTCTAAATTCCCCATTCCTTTTTCTATCATTTAAGCCGAAGAAAGGTATACTTTTAATCTAAAATTTTAAAAAAATTATGTTAATTGAAGATCAATATCTGCCTTACTGCTCCATTGAGGTAACTATTTTGATACAACTTTTTCCTACTGAACCAAATCTCAAACTATTTATGCCAAAGTATAGCTGAGGAGGTGTCCTCTTTAAAACTATTAACAGTTTCCAATTTAGTTGAGAATTGAATTAGTGGTGAAGCTGCGATTGACGAAATGGTGGACTTAACATAATGATAAAAAAAGGATGTCAGAAACATCTAGATAATATCCCAGGAGAATCATGTCTCAAAAAATCCAAAATATTGTGCTGACAATTACTGCCCACATCCTTAGACAAACCCTATCAATTTAAATGTCTGTGTTTTATTACATAAATGTATTTCACTACTGCCCTTGCCACTCTCCACTCCAAATCTTTCAGTCATACTGTAAAATCTCTTATCATTCACTCGCTCTAAGCCACTGGGTGTGTCTCGTCAAGTGATTGTAACAAACAGATAAAAAGTAAATAGTAATAATAATGATGATGATGATGATAATAATAGCAATAATAATGATACTGCTGCTACTACTGCTGCGGCTGCCACTACTACTACTACTACTACTACTACTACTACTACTACTACTACTACTACTACTACTACTACTAATAATAATAATAATAATAATGACAACGCAGGAATTAAAACTCAGATGCGGGCAATATAAACAGATGAATATTGCAAGGAGAATCATTCTCACACTTGCTCTTTGTGATTACTCTGGTTACATTATCGACCATCTTACAGAAGACAGATATTTGCTGTCAGGTTGAAAGCAGAGAACTGAAGATCAACCATCTACTTTTCAGGGATGATCTGAAGCTCTTTGGCAAAAATAAATCAGAAGCTGATTCACTGGTCAGAACCGTCCACTGATACTGCAAAGTGTGTCACACTAATTACGATCAGCGGTAGACGTGTATTTAGTAGAAGGACTGGATTATCTGATGGAGATTCAATTTTTGACCCTCAGGATAATATGTACAGATATTTGAGCAGTTTGGAAGTGGACAAATTCTAAATAAGACGAAAGGAAATGTGAAGGAAGTATATCTATCTATACAGGTTAAAAGTGATGTTGAAAATGGACTTCAACGGAATGAAAATTGTTTCTGGTATCAAAGTTTAGGCTGTGCCGTTAGATATATTGTAGCTATATTGAAGTGGAACAAAGAATAGATAGAGAAGTTTGATGAGTTAAAGCTAAAGTAAATGATCGACAATGGTGCATTACACGCAAAGGCAAATATCTTAATTCTATACACACTGAAGAACCCAGGAGGACGACAACATATAAGTGTGAATGTGTGTGTGGTCAGTATTCGAGTAGAACTTTAAGGTATATTGCTAAACGTACAGGCCTATACATTGAAATCATTGAAAGTAAAGGAAATTGCAAACAGAGACTGCTAACTGAGAAATCGTGCATGAGAGGGAGTATGGAATTTACGAGGTCAATACGAAAGACAAAAGGAGGAAGTAATTGGTCGACAAAAGGCAGCGAAGGTTAGATGGAAAGAAGATGAAAAGTGTGACACTCACAGAGTGCCTGTCACATTCTTATGCAGAGGGAATATGCAGGGCTACGCGATAAAATGTACTTACAACTCCACCGGTTTTTATGTAAGAAATATGGTTTTCATTATGATATCGGTACAAACCAGAGAAGTTTCTAGAAAGTTACAAATTGCGAAACTCCTGTGGGAATTTACAATCTAGACGAGCTGATTGCAGTTTGTCATGGTGAAAAGTTTCAGGCTTTAAACAAAATGGTGTCAAAACACCACAGATAGATTCATGCATTTCGAACTCTTTGTTCTCATCAGCGCCAGAAACTCTCAGTCATGGCATCGCGTATCTCTGCTCATAGTGTATTAACAGAGGTCACAATTTGCATACTTTTACACATAACTCCCACCTTAGTGACTTTGCCTTCGTTTCTGCTTATGTAGTCGAGAAGATAAATTCCAACTATGTATTGTAACACAAAGAGCACAAATTAAAAAATGTTGCAGCCTTATGGCAATATTATTGATATTACACAATCAATAATATTCTCCTTTACACATTTTATATGCACCCAACTGTTTAAATGTTACTTGAATTTTACGTAAATGCCTAAGTACATGCTAAATATTGCATCCATTATTATTAATCAACACCCTTCTAGGATGCCCCTCCGATACTTAATTTTCATTCAATTACTAAAATTTAGGTATTAAAATTTAATATAAGCCATATTAGTTATCACCAAGAAACTCCACCAGTACAGCTTAAATACAATTTATATATCCATGGACGTCCTCTTCCTCTGAACCAACACACATTATGGAGTGTCTGCCAAAAGTTCTGATGCTTCAATATTATGCTTTGAAGATGTGGTTCATTTAGTTTACGTGTTCTAACCAAAGCTAATGTCATTAACAGTTTTGTTTGGAGAGACATTAAGATGTGCTAAATCGAGAAAACCACTCTCAAGAAAGCAGCAATCAAACAATTACATATAGCCATTGTGAAAGAAAAGATATATGTAACAATGGTATCAATTCATTTTTTCAGACATATTGTATCGATTGATGTTAATGACAAATGCGATGAACAATACTGACTTTAATAAACGTATTGTTCGCGTTAAAAATTTATTTGCATATTTTTTGTACTTTTAGAGAAATTGTAAACGAACGTATGTAAGTGGTCTCTTGTAGTTCACCCTCTACGTAGAATGTTACTCAAGCAAACAATGTAGACCTATTGATACAACTATATGTGCAGGTGTGTGTAAACAAGAATGTAATAGCAATAATATTCAAATTGAATTAAACCTAATACAAGTATCTTCAAATGTACAAATCATACATTGAAATACAAGCATATATATATATATATATATATATA
>NC_068981.1:169734762-169735250 GCF_001194135.2 Octopus bimaculoides
ATGTATGTATATATGTATGTATGTATATATTGTGAAGGCGCAATGGTTTGGGCAGCGGACTCGTGGTTTCGATTCCCATACCGAGTGTTGTGAGTGTTTATTTAGCGAAAACACCTAAACTTTCACGAGGCTCCAGTAGGGGATGTTGGCGAACCCTGGTGTATACTTTCATCACAACTTTCTCTCACTCTTTCTTCCTGTTTCCGTTGTACCAGTATTTCGAAGGGGCAGCCTTGTCACACTCTGTGTGACGCTGATTCTCCCCTGGAACTACACGTGTCTGTCGAGTGCTCAACCATTTGCACGTTAATTTCACGAGCAGGCTGTTCCGTTGGTCGGATCAACTGAAACATTCGTCGTGGTAACCGACGCAGTGACACGATATATATATATGTATATTACTCAAAGCCTGTTTGGGACAAGTGTCTATAGTCGTCAGCCATTACATAAGCAACTACTATGTACACATTTTGAGATAAATATGTACA
>NC_068981.1:169735260-169738450 GCF_001194135.2 Octopus bimaculoides
TATATATATACATATATATATGTAGAGAGAGAGAGAGAGAGAGAGTGAGAGAGAGAGAGAGACAGCAAGATATGTAGGTATATATGTATGCGTGTGTGTGAGTGTTTATTTATAGGTATATATGTGCCTGAATTATTCAGTTTTGAAGGCGTCAACCATATAGATTTCATTTCAATCCGTTAATAAAATTAAAACTACGCAGCTTATAAGCCTCATTGATTAATCAGCAGCTATCATTATTTGGCAAAAATGAATTTTTCGTCTGTAGTTGTGTCCTGGCTACAAAACAATTCAAATACATCATTAGCATGTGAACCCATTCTATACTTTGACCTCTATACCCCCAACAAACAATTATCCGTATATTTTGTTTAATCATACGAAAAGATTATTCATGCCTTGTGTGACTATGAAATATTATTACAAATTATAATTATATTTTCAGGAGCAGCAGTCTTTCCCTAACCCTAAGGCAATGCTTATCAGTAATAGAAAACACAAGTACATTTATAATACTGTGAAGGCTTGAAAATTTTGTCAGTTGAGAAAAGCCACGTTTATCATATGGAATGCTCAACCATGCAATGATAATAAAATTTTAAGGAGAGTCGATTGCGCTTGAGTTTGTGACAAAATGCAACGACCGGCTTACAATATTAGAATGATTTTTTTTAACCGTGGCAGGTTTCCAGATACATTTTGTCTTACATAGTGTATCTAATAACAACGTTTCTTTAATGGGTGAACACTATTTTCTGGCGTTGGACACTGATACGGGAATAGCAATTCCATAATGATGAAAGCTCAGAATATTCCATTTGCAAATACAACACAATTTACCTGACAGATACTGAAAAACCTATAAAACGTATTAAAAACTGACCTGTTAGTAATAGCAAGCACATTATCTTCAAATTATACAGTCTTAAAAGCTGTACGACTGATTGTATGATGTTCTTTACAAATAGTTTTCGAAAATAACCACCACTAGCACGGACGAAAGATTATTGGTACCGTTTGAGTAGCCAAGAAGTTGCTACATTTTATGATGGTTATAAATTGCAAAATGAAATTATTTGTGACTTTACTACAGTATAAGTGAAATAAAATGGCCCCCGCCGGGTATTAAAGTTGAACTGACCGAAGTTTACTTCTTACTTTATACACAGAGGAAATGAAGCAGACAAGTTTGTCTCGTACATTAGTTAAAAGCCAATAAGAATGTATAGAAGAGAAGGTGTAATGTACAGCGCAAACGACATTTCATATCTAGTGCGTTAAGAAATCCCTTATGGGCTTTGATTCAAAATGCAGAATTATAAAACTATATATACTATAATTGACTTTATCCGACTTTTACGCGTCTTGGCTAACGTAATTACATTAGATGAAATAAAGATATTCATTTGCAAATTTTGGTACAAGGCCACGAATTTATAGAAAAGTTGTGCGGTGGGTATAAGCAAAACCAATAATTGATGATCATTTAATTAAAAGGTGAACCCCAAATGAACGAAACCTAAAGTAGGCCTTACTGAGCTTTGCATATAGAATGACTTATTGCTGCAGCCTATTGCTACTCCTCTGTTAGGTTATAAGAAATATATAAACACTTTTGACATTGTGAAAAAACAATGAAATTTGTAGAAGGGCAGAGTTGATTAACTTCTCTACTTGTGTCCGATTGTAAATAGTTCATCAACCGCAGAGTGATGAATGCAGGAGACAACACCTGCGAGATGTGAATCCATGTAAAGGGATGTAACTACATTTCAGAAGGCACTTTAGTTCGTAGATATACTAATTCTGTTATCTACCGCAATGTCAGGTGGAAATATTGATTTATTACATATTTAGTCAAAATAATGCTACGCAATGAAAATATTAAAATAAAATAAAAATAAAACTGAAATTCAAGCAAGAGAATAACATTTAAAATTGTAGACGTCTATACTGAACATTAAATGAATGCAAAAAAAACAAAACAAAAAAACAACAACAAAAGTTAACGAAAATGTAATCTTGTTAACTATTTTATGCTGTTTCAAATATTTTGCTTTATTTATATATTTTCTGCTTTTTATCTTTTCATTCATTTATTTTTTGCAATTTAATTATATATTTTCATTGCTCCGTGTTCATAATAGATTTAGACTGTTGATAATAAAAATTCCATTAGTTGTGTCTTGGAAAATAAAATAATATAGAATATAATTCATTATAGTTATCATTTCTCTAGGCACAAGGCCAATTTTTATCTGTGGACGGACATTATATACAGGAGCTGTTTCGTTTTAGTACACACTTTATATTGTATATTATGAAGATATCGCTGTTATGTTTAAACCCCAGGTCAGTCTTCATCAGGCGGTTCGATGATCATTGGCATAGCAGTCTTGATTATCCTGTCTTTCTTAATACAAGTTACTATAATCTGCAAAGCATCATCTATGTATTTAAACCTTTACCAGTCGTGTATATCACATGTGGTACATAGGACATATTTCTAGCGACCGTGCATGATATACGATAAACATTTTTTTTTTTAACTGCCAGAGTAATTTAAGCTTTATGAAATAAAAGGCTTATATTCCACAGAACCTATGAAAAAGGGATAAATAAGAGTCTGAAAATAAAGCATGCACGTTTAGGACAAACTTTGAAAATATTTTGGACAGGTAAAGGGCAGAGATGGTTTGTGTGATTTCAGGTAGATTTTGCTGTTATATTTACTAGGTAGTACTGTTATATTTACTAGGTAGTACCATATTAGCTCTCCCACTGACGCGAGCATCGTTATGGCTGAAAAAATAGTATTCGATAAGTCTTCTGCTAGTAGCATTTTAAATGTTACATGTATATGCGTTATGTAAAACTAATGAGAATCAAGGTAAAAATGAGTTTATCTAAAATTTAGGGATCACAATTTCAAGTACCTTAAAAAATTTAACCTTAAGTCTCACTGGTTATGTGGCAATCATCTTTGTAATAAAAAAAAGGCGATAATATTCTTTTGTTACTATAACTATCAAATTCCCCCTCATTTATTAACATTTTAGACATGTCTGCATCGGCGGAGACAGGGATCAGACAACGCGATACACACATCGATGCCAAGTATATCCAAGACTGGTCCTTAGTACTACGTATGTAGATGTAAAAAACCATACGTGTATATATATATATATAT
>NC_068981.1:169739052-169743324 GCF_001194135.2 Octopus bimaculoides
AGAGAGAGAGAGAGAGAGAAATGGAGTTAAACGCAGTTGTTACTGAAATCTTTTTACTTCCGACATATGTTTCGATGAAAACATTGGTATCATTCCAGAAGGAATAAAATGGCGTAAAACAATGCAATCTTCTCATCAGAGAAAGAAAGAAACCAAACACATCAATAAGGAATAATACCAAGGTTTTCTTCGAAACATATTTCTGAAGTAAAAAAGATTTGAGTAACACCTGTGTTTAACACCATTTATTTATTTATCTATATATACAAAAGCATTTCACCTAAACCTGGAGCTTCTGCCTGTATAAGTAGACTGTTACATCCTTGGTGCTTGTGTGAATTTTTGCTACTCTGGTACTATTTATTTTTTTCCGTGTTATTTCTAAACATTGCAAAAATACACGTACATACATACGTACGTACATACATAAATACATACATACATGCATACACACACACACATATACATATATATATGTGTGTGTGTGTGTGTGTGTGTGTGTGTGTGTGCCTTTTCTCTTACTTCTTTCAGCCATTGAATTGTGACCATACTGGGGCACGCCTTGAAAGTTTTATTTGAATGCACAGACCCCGGTACTTATTTCTCAATCATGATTTTTACTTTACCGGTCTCTGGTGGTGTAAATCTAAGTTACGAGGACGTAAGCAAAGCAAGAATGGTCAATACACAGACACACGCACACACATACACACACAAGCACACACACACAGGCACAGACAAACACGTATCCACGCACGTATCCACGCACGTATCCACGCACGCGCGTTCACACACATATTTATATATGACGCAGTTCTATTCAGTTTCTGCTTGCCGAACCGAATCACGGACTCATTTATGGTCATCTCGAGGCTTTAGGTTATACTGGAAGATATTTTCCCGGGTACCATGAGGTGGAACCGAACCTGAAGCCGTACGGTTGGGAAGCAAACTTATCACTACTTAGCCAGGCCTGCGCTAATGACAAATATGCGAATCATTTAAACCTTTCCTGTTTCTACTGCAAACCTTTGTCTGATGTGTATACATACATACATGCATGCATACATACATATATACATATATACATACACACAGGCATACATATATGCATATATATATGTCTATGTGTGCGCGCGTCTGTGTGTGTATAGACATTTACATACATATGTGTGTGTGTGTATGTGTGTGTGTGTGTGTGTGTGTGTGTGTGTGTGCGTGTGAGTATCTCGTATATAATACATAGAGATGTAACTATGTTACCGGGGTAAAAGGATGTATACTCACTTTACGTTTGTGAAAAATACACTTCTACGACAACGAATACTAATAATACATGGAACATGTGATACATGACAAATTGACAAAGCAACAAACTTAATTAAAAATTTAAAAAAAAGACAGTCAATAATGATGAAACAACAATCAATAAGATCTACTCATTACCACCTACCCCACGAGATAAACAAAGAAAAACAATACTATTATTTTAACAACATCATCATCGATGTCAATCAGAGCTCTGAAGATATCGGCTGTTAAATGTTCATTACAGAAATCTATATTGATGAATCTAATTGCTTGATGGTTTTAAAATACAAATTAGCAAGGTGTCTGCGACAGGAGTGTGAGCTGTTGTAGTAACAAGATGGAAAATACCATTTGGAAACACATGACGTCATCTACAACAGCAACGGACATACAACGCTATATATACATATGACCACCACCACAGCATCATCGACAACCACCGCAATCACAAACTGTTATAACAAAAACAACGACATGACCACGACGGCTACCACCGTCATCATCATCACCACTACTATAATTTTTGTCGCTGCTGCAGTCGTCATCGCCATAATCAACAAGCTCCCACTACTCGTCCTAACCTTCGTAGCAGGAAAATATTCTCCTCAAAATACAAATCTCCCTGGCGTACTGGCATAGAAACAGAAAGAAAAAAAATATATATATATGCACGATTAGAAATCAATAAGCTAGAAATATCACAGACCTAGGACCTAAGAACCAAAAAAATCACAACAAAAATATTTATACTACCTTTACGACTACTACGACGACGACGGCGTTGACAATGTCAGCAATGGCAGAAGTATTGCCTACCAGCCCACTCACTCGCAGGTGTAGGGAAATTAGTTTCCTAGTTTTGGAAAAACCAAGAAAAATAGCTTTAAGGGTAATTTCCGGATATGTTTGGAACTAGATGCTACTCGGAAGCTAAACTAACACCAGTACAAAGAATTGATATTTTCCTACTTTTTCACTCAATAAGTTTCAACGTATATATGCTATACAATACTTGCAAACTATTACACGTTCGCGCCAAATATTAATCAATTGTATCGTCGTAAACCAGACTGGAATTACCTTCAAAACTGTTAAAAGTTGTTTGCCCCCGACCTTGCTAAATACGAATGAGTGTCTAATAATATTATAGCCCACCAACTGATAATGTGTTCTTAAAATTATTGATAAACGATGGCAGATACAGTAGCATGGCTGTGGTTGTATGGCTAAATATGTGCACTGCAAACATACTCTGTTTCAGTTGGAGAAAGCGATTTTTCACTTCAGTTCAGTAATGCTGATATTTCGTGGAAGGCAACTGTGTTGAAGCTCATCTTATGGCACGTGACTATTCTTGGGTGGTGTAAGCAGTTTAGCGGTGCTTTTCTCGTATTTTCCAGTATGCAGGAAACCCCAGGGTTATATTCTCTAGCGTTTCCTTTAAGAATGTAACATTATTTCACAGAAATTCTATTCATATTTCTAGTAGATTCTCTCGAAATTATCACAATGAGCAAGTAATTTTTCTTTATTGTTTGTATTTAAGTACTTAAGAGGGTTCATGCCGATCTCTAAAAATTACAAGACATTCGGAGTTAAGGGTAAATATGTGGTTCAAATGGTGCATTGATTAAATTGTAGATGCATACATCTAAGTGTGTGCATCTATTAGATAATCCTATCAGGTGGTGCTATTAAGTTAGACATGGCCTGGACCAATCTTTGGTCGAAACAAATCTAAGTTTTTCTAAGTTTTTATCCATCTAAGATATCGCACATGGAAAATTATTGGAATGCTTTACAATCTTCACAGTACCACTTAGAGATTGAATTTGGAGATTGTTTGTCAGTTTCACTTGTTCTTTCTTTGAAAAACCGATTATATTTAGGTTTTTGCATAAATTTGTTAGTACACAGCTGAATGCACCTATGATGATAGGTACAAATGAAAACTTAGGTCAGGATATAAGAGGTGTACTTCCGTATTAATACACCATAAATATTCTCTTTTTCCTTAACTTTTGATTGTACATTCACATCCGCTGGGCAGTTGATCCTCACAACAGTGCATGGCTTTTGTTCTCCGTCCCACAAAATAATATCAGTTTGTTTATGTTTGCATCGAATTCCTGTTTATTTATTGGAGGGTTCTACAAGTGTTACCTGTTTTCAAAGTTGTGTCTACTCGCTGGTTCTGACATGCCTTTGATGTATATGTCAGGGCAATCGTTCCTGCAAATAGCATTGTATAAATCATTCCTCGGGGTAGATATCTCGTAAACATTTTGGAGCAACTGCCGATGATGTGGAGGATACCTTCCACAGTGATATGACATAGACGAGATTTTCTATCACGACGTAAAGGTTTGATGGCATATTTGTCTTATTAGGTATTTAGTAGCTATTTGCTATGCCTGGATGGCGGAATCATGACCTTCTAAGTGGGTTGTAATATATTTATCACAGGTCCAAGAGAAGCAGCTCATCCTATCAATGCTGTTGATATCCTGTAAATTATGGAATACGTAATCTATGTATATGCGTGTCTGTATGTATAAGCATGCACACACACACACACATAGATGCACACATACGCAACACACACTCATATATACATGAGCAAGCGTGTTTATTATACATAAAAATAATCCACATCAGCATAATTTTCGCCCCTGGCTGATAGTGACTGTCGACATAAGTATTATAGGTATCAAATAAATTAGTGTAAGTGGAGTATCTTTGCAAAAAGATATCAGGAAAAATAAAACAAGAAATTATTTGCTCTATAGTCATATATAGTTTGCATAGAGACCTATTTATAATTCCATGCTCTTTGAAATTTGAATCATGAACACAAACACACACACAAATATATATATATACATACATATACACATATATTTAATTATACGCACAGACTCACACAAGCATATGTATATATATATATATATATATATATAT
>NC_068981.1:169743879-169744355 GCF_001194135.2 Octopus bimaculoides
ATTTACAGACATTAATGTTCAGTGTTGAACTACGTCCATCAGCTCCACATACTTCTGGTCTTGTGTTTATGTTACAAATCACCTCCTCCTCCTCCTCATCATCATCATCATCATCATCGTTGTTGTTCTTCTTTCGTCATTTTGTGCAAAAAAAATTACACGCATGAATTATGACTTTCACCTACTTAATAACCTACTTCTAGCGCAATGTATCTAATTCCAATATCGTTCATTACACACACACCCTCTTGCACTCATACACACACACTCTCCGTCTCTTCTTCTCTTTCTTTATCATATTTACACTAACACACCTCCCACCGGCACATAACTGTACACGTTAAACTTTACCTGCGCTTATACACACTTCACTTCTCACACTCATCACGCAGATATAACCATCAATGTTACAGTATAAAATGATACAAGTACAAGGTTGTCACAACAAAGTATATATATATATGTATATATATATA
>NC_068981.1:169744365-169744896 GCF_001194135.2 Octopus bimaculoides
GTGTGTGTGTGTGTGTGTGCATGTGTGTGTGTATGTGTGTGTGTGTATGTATATATATATATACGTGATAGCAGTTCTTCGTATCCAAAGATCAAGGGGAACTGTAACAAGAGCGTAAGTTTAAACGATCCTTGAACGACATGCGATCTCATATGTGATCACATGTGATCCCTGTCGTCCCAGCTGTGTCTTTCACTCTTTAAATAATAAATTATCGGTCAGCACAGAGAACCAGTTTAGATTTTGACACTTTCTCCAGATTTGTTTTGCAATTACGAAAACAGACTTTATTATTTACAGACATTAATGTTCAGTGTTGAACTACGTCCATCAGCTCCACATACTTCTGGTCTTGTGTTTATGTTACAAATCACCTCCTCCTCCTCCTCATCATCATCATCATCATCATCGTTGTTGTTCTTCTTTCGTCATTTTGTGCAAAAAAAATTACACGCATGAATTATGACTTTCACCTACTTAATAACCTACTTCTAGCGCAATGTATCTAATTCCAATATCGTTCATTACACA
>NC_068981.1:169745679-169748969 GCF_001194135.2 Octopus bimaculoides
TATATATTGTTGTATTTAGAGATGGTCATGTTGCCATCTTAGCCAATAAAAACACACGCACTATATATTTGGTGTTAATTTCCTTCAGTTTTATATTACATTAATCGTATTTCAGCCAGAGTTCTTTCGTCACACTTCTGTTTCAACACACGATTTCACATTAAGAATCTTGCAAAACAAATATATATATATATATATATATTAAACATATGGCTATTCCAAACTAAAATAGACGTGAATGTAGATGTAACAGTAACTAATAGCAGAAATATTTGTGGTAGTAGCTGTAGCTTCCGCACTTTAGGTGATTATTCTCGTCATATCGCACTGCATGCATAATTTCATCTCATAAAGAGAGAAAGGACAGAAGGTGTTCTGCATTGGTGTAAAATAACACCGATCAGATATATAGGTTTGAATCTGCTGCAGCGTATTTAGAATGAATAGATACATTATTGCTTGCATTCCCGCTGTTCTATGGAGACTCAATGAATTATTGCTTGTTTGATACAAGTTCATGCTCTTTCTTATATGATTCATCGGTCAGGCAGTGGGATAGCTTCGAGTGAGGATACATACAACCCAGAGGAAACTTCACGGTGTTTCACGCCTAAAGAGAGGAGGTTTTATCCGGTAGCGAACAACAGCTGCAATCATATATGCAGGTGCAAATCCGCCATAACGTATTAAGAATGAGTAGAAACGTATTGTAATATCAATACACGTTTCATATTTTGGCACAAAGCCAGCAATTTTAGAGGAAGAGACTCCATTATATTGAGACTAATACTTGACTGTTACATCATTTTATCGACGCGGTTTAAAGGCAAAATTGACCCCGGTGGGATTTGAACTTAAGGCGTAAAGAACAGTCGCACAAACGATTCAATGACGACACCACTACCGACACTACTACTACTACTACTACTACTACTACTACTACTACTACTACTACTACTACTGCTGCTGCTGCTGCTGCTGCTACTACTACTACTACTACTACTACTACTACTACTACTACTACTACTATTGGTAATGATGAACATGACAATGATGATGATGATGATGATGATGATAATCACCATGAAGATGATGACTATGACATGAGTGTTCCTTGCGATCACAATATAGCGGCGAAAGAATTTGACAAGATCAGTAAATATAAAGACTTGCTAATAAAAATTGAAAAAATGTGTCATCTCAAGGCGACTACAGTACCAGTGATTGTAGGATCTCTAGGAATGATAAAAAAGGTACTGAAACCTATTTGAAAATGATACCAGGCATACCATCCCTACAGGAAGTGCAAAAAATTGTGTTAACTGGAACGACTCATGTACTGAGAAGAGCATTATCGCTGTGAAATCAACATCCATTCATGAATTTATTTGTCTATTAATTACTTTTTGAATACATATTTTACCTGTGAATTTGCGTGTATAAACTGGGAATGCATACAATGAGCTTCTCTGCCCTACGTGTACGGAAAACACTCGGCGAGAAATGAAAGAAAATTTGAAGAAGAAAAAAACAACATGATAATAATAATAATGATAATAACGGTTTTAAATTTGTCCACAAGGGCAGCAATTTGGAGGGAAGGGATGTGTCGATTACATCGACCCCAGTACTTAACTGGTACTTAATTTAACGACCTCGAAAGGATGAAAGGCAAATTCGACCTTAGTGGTGTTTGAACTCAGAACGTAGCGACAGACGAGATATCGCTAAGCATATTGCCCGGCGAGCTAACGATTCGGCCAGCTCATCGCATTAATAATAATAATAATAATAATAATAATAATAATAATAATAATAATAATAATAATAATAATAATAATAATAATAATAATAATAATAAGAAGAAGAAGAAGAAGAAGAAGAAGAAGAAGAAGAAGAAGAAGAAGAAGAAGAAGAAGAAGAAAAAGAAGGAGGAGGAGGAGGAGGAGAATGATGATAATAATAATCGTTTCTTCATATGCTACAAGAGCAACGAGTGAGAGGAAATTATAGAACAGATTACAATAAGATATTCAGTGACAACCATTTAGGACAATCGTTTGATGGAGATAAGGTCTTCGGCATTAGAAAACTATGATCAAATATTTTCAAGGACTTGAAAATATATCTAGTATAGAATTACTGAAAACTAATACAATGAAAACACACAGAAAGCAAGAAATATTTTCTGTCTGCAAGAAATCTACCGAATATAAAAGCCAAAATCTGAAGTGGTAAACAGCTGTAAAGGGAAAGTACATCAACAATGCGACATGCGACAACAGGATACCAAGGTAAGAGATGATGCTAAGAAATGAAATATTGGATAGAATGAAAACAGACAGAAAAGTAAAAAAAATCCCTGGATAGGTAGACCTACAGGACACAAAAGCGTGTAATTTTAATACAATAGAAATACATAAGTTTAGCTCTGTACACATCGAAGGCGTAGAGAATTTTATCCAGTAGTGATTAAAAAACACGTAATGAAATTGATTATTATTATGAAACAAGTCATAGTAGAAAATTAATTAAAATCACTGGTGTAATGTTAGATAAAGCCTCAGAATCAGTGCGAACGGAATCTTATGTGAATTCTTCGCAATTAATGAACTAGGTACTGTTTTACACTTATAAACGAAAGTGTAGTGGATAAGAACTGTTAGAAACGCATTGTATTAACGGTTGAAACAGAACTAAATGAAGATAATTAAGTAATGAGTATCGATATTGTGCAGGGTGGGCCAGAAGTCACGCACAAACTAAGTTCAATACGCTCTAGAATTGTCAAAGACATGCTTAAACTTTTCTAAAGATGAATAAAATAAATAAAATAATGATGAATTCGCACGTGCCTGTACATGATGGACAAAATGAATAGTAATAATAATAATAATAATAATAATAATAATAATAATAATAACATACAAAGACCTGGAAATAGAGATACAAAATACAAAGACCTGGAAATAGAGATAACTCGAATGTGGAATCTAAAAACAGAAACAATTCCTATCATAGTAGGTGCCTTAGGTATAATAAAAAAAAGTTTCAACATCGTTAACTGGTCAATTACTGAAATATGTAATGTTGACAGAAAAATACGAAAACTGTTGACAATGCATAGAATGCACCACCCTAAGGCAGTTATAGAACGTCTTTATCTGCCAAGAAAAGAAGGAGGCCGAGGACTTCTACAGCTGGCATTATCAATGAAAGTAGCCACAATTGGCCTAGACACCTATCTGAAAAACTCTGAGGACTGGATGCTAAAACTTGTCTTAAAATAT
>NC_068981.1:169749993-169755308 GCF_001194135.2 Octopus bimaculoides
AATACCTATTGTCATAGGTGCCCTGGGAATGACAGCGAAACGGGCTGATTACTACCTAGCTCAGATACCAGGAAACCCCAAAATGGCTGAAGTTCAAAAGATAGTGCTCATGGGAACTGCCCATATCCTACGTAAAATACTGTCCATGTGATCTCAAATTTTAAAGCAAACAGATAATTTTCTTATGGTTTCTTAAATATTCACTAGAACAAAACTGTACAAATCCAAATATATGGTACCCTAGGCATAACACCTACATGAACTTCTAACTTGTTGTCTCTTAAGGTCTCTGGGTGAGACTTGGATCCAACTTGTACAAATGCAAAACAAAAGTCAAACATAAAATAATAATAATAATAATGATGATGATGATGATGAAAATGATTTCATTTATTTGCTACAAGGGTGATGGATGAGGGGGGATAATACAAAGACAGACATAAAGTGTGGGGGTTTTCATATAACGAAATGATAAAAAAAATAGAAAGTAAGTATACACAGTATATACTGAAAAAAGAAGGGACACATGCATAGCATACAAAGGTTTAAAATAAATAAATTAATTAAAAGGAGGATGATAAATATGTGGCCCTCCTGTTACAGGAAGGCCTCTAAAATAATAATAATAATAATAATAATAATAATAATAATAATAATAATAATAATAATAATAATAATGATAATAATAATATTAGTATTACTACTACTACTACAACTACTACTACTACTACTACTACTACTACTACTACTACTACTACTACTACTACTACTACTACTACTAATAATAATAATATTAATAATAATAATGTAAATAACATGTCAAATGATATGATGCATGACTTTTGGCCCACCCTGTATTTCAGTACTGATTCACTAAATGTGATGATAAGTGAAATAACTAAATTAGATATGAAAGTAAGAAAATAAATGACGAAATGTGCAATAGTAGTCTCCAAATCAGACGCAGAAATATTGTATTTTTCACGTATACATGTAGGTAGGAGTCTTCTGAAATCACAAAATTGTTATATATCGACTGGAAGTATTCAAGTATATCAACAAAAATATAAGTGGAAACTGATATAAATATCTTCGTAACACGTGTGCAACATAAATATAAAACAGAGGATGAAGTAGCAGGTAATAAAAATGGTAGTTCCCCACCCAAAAAAAACGCCCCCAAAAAACGAAAAAAAACAACAACAGAACAACCGAAACTCTCCCTATGATAAAGGTAACCATATCAAAACAAACGCAGACATATGCATAACCACAAACCCAGAATTAAACATACACAACACGGAAATAGAATTCGTAGATGCTGCACACATCCAAAATTGAGATATGTGCGCTCGATTGTGAAACGGTTGCATAAAACTACTGAAAAACAGCAGCAGCAGCAGCAGCACTGGTAGTAGTAGTAGTAGTAGTAGTAGTAGTAGTAGTAGTAGTAGTAGTAGTATAGTAGTAGTAGTAGTAGTAGTAGTAGTAGTAGTAGTAGTAGTAGCAGCAGTAGTAGTAATGGTATCCTGGAAAACACTCGGCAAGAAATGGAAGCAAAATTGAAAGAAAAACTCTTGATGTTGATGACGACGGTAATGATGATGATGATGATGATGATGATGATGATGATGATGATGATGATAGTGAATGAATGGCAGTCTAATCAACTATCATTTCTTTATGCATGACCTAAAATCATTTAATTAGAAGTTGAAAATCGTTTGCTTGACTCCTTCATATTGTCTGGCAATTTATCTGAAACATTAAAATGTTATGTGGACCGGCAGAATGTAATACGTTGCCACTACTTCTACATAAACACCAAAGTCGCACAAATGATCGGGAATATCGCGAAAGGAAAAATATTACGCAAACTGAGTAATTCAACATCTATGCCCAATAGTGTGAAATCTGTGCAAATGATATTGCGAAATGAATGTTTTGATAGTCAACAAATTCTAAAAGAGAAAAAAGATACTCATTAAGGTAGCAAAAAACGTAATCTGTAACATTTAAATATTTGCAGTACTAGCCTAACAATCGATTTTTTAGTCTTGTACTGGAAAGCAACAAACCTTGACACTATAGACCGTAACACTAATAATCTTCTTAAAACAAGCATCATATATAACCCAATAAGTTTAACATCAAACGGCTGTATTTTTCAAGAAGAGAAAGTGGTAAAGAACGTGTGATTATCTAGGAGCAGTTTAACAAAAATCAATTATGAACGTTTTTTACTACCTTTCCGACTGATGAGAAAGCCTGTAACAATGTTTGACTATGATCTTGCTAAAAGTAGTAAATCGATTATCATTACATCAGCAAAATTCTCCCAAGAAACTGGATAAGTTATTGAACAGCTAAAATCGAACATTACTGGTAAGGCATGACCAGACATACTAATGTTACATTTTACGAACATGAGGAACAACGACGAAGGTTAATACCTTGTGAGGTCAATGTTTATTAATTTAAAGCTATACATATAGATTTAAAATGGAACGACTTCTTGTCAGGAATAGCCAAGGCTAACCCAAATGAATAAAACGAACCAACATTTGCATGATTGCATTCGCTGAACTTTTTACAATAAAGTATGCAATCACGTTAAATTCATAAAGTTATACCAGAATGCTCTTAAAACCAGAATTCACCCCCATAAAATAATTTCAGATAGAACATATCACAAAGAAGGAAAAAAAAATGATTTATCATGACTGGATTATGCTTGATCAGAAGAGTGTTATTTTAGAAGATACCTGAAGATAAGCCACAATAACTGAGAACAAAACACCATCATTACTTCCGTGTGTGGAGAATTATGTAGTATATAATTTTTATCATACGAATGACTAAATCACGTATGTAATTTCTTCTCTGAAACAATATATTATATAGTATATATACATGCAGTCACACACACACACATCTATGTATACATGTAATCACACAAAGCAAGGAAAACAAATATTGTATTAAATATATTTCATTCATCACGAACGTTTCAGTAATATATTTCAAAATACCTGCTGTGCCGTTTATTGAACAACGACTGTATACTTTCTTCACAGGAAAGTTTCGCACTAATCATTCGACTAAGATGTAATACAGCTCATGTGCAACAAACTGTAAGACAGTTATTTACAGTTCTTTATTGAAATGTGGACAAAGAATGGCATCAATTACATCTTGTCTTCTTTTCTTGCTTACTTTTTCTGTAGTAATTTGTTGTGTATATATTACAGTTTGTATATTACAAATGGTGAGCTAATGCAGTTGGATATGTCATTATGCAGCACACCTGTTGAGATATAAAAATGTGCAATATAATATATTGAGCTTTGAATTTATTTGTTATATACCGAGCCTAGCAGAATGTACATTGTAACATGGTTTAGATATATGCATATAAATACCATGCATAAAGCTATTGGCATTTGCGTCAGTTTCATGTCACTTTCTGCCGAATAAAAATAAGGGGTTTATCCTCATGCCGTGAGTTCTATTTCTCCCGTCATATATATCTCTGTGTGAGTGTGTGTGTGTGTGTGTGTGTGACAGTGCGTGGGTATGTGTATGCATGTGAATGTGTGCATTATGTATCTATATAGTGTTAATATGCTCTCAACGTAGCAGAACTGGGGTAAATTCTTTTGGCCGTCCAATTTCAAGACCTTAGAATTTCTTATACTCATTCCAACTTTATCCTACCGTACCAGTTATTAATGGTTACAGTATGTTGAACTGAAGCATATGAAGCATCCACTGTGTTGTGTGTGTTGGCACTCCGTCGCTTACGACGTCCAGGGTTCCAGTCGATCCGATCAACGGAACAACCTGCTCGTGAAATTAACGTGCAAGTGGCTGAGCACTCCACAGACACGTGTACCCTTAACGTAGTTCTCGGGGATATTCAGCGTGACACAGTGTGACAAGGCTGACACTTTGAATTACAGGTACAACAAAAACAGGAAGTAAGAGTGAGAGAAAGTTGTGGTGAAAGAGTACAGCAGGGTTCGCCACCATCTCCTGCCGGAGCCTCGTGGAGCTTTTGGTGTTTTCGCTCAATAAACACTCACAACGCCCGGTCTGGGAAACGAAATCGCGATCCTATGACCGCGAGTCCGCTGCCCTAACCACTGGGCCATTGTACCTCCACCATTAACTTATAATAACCAATGAAAGTGAATGCAGGAATTTCAATAGGTTGGACCACATAAAAGGTGTGAAGAAAATGTTTTTGATATCACTAACAATAGTGCATACATATAAAAACCTATTATGTATGTTTTATGCTGGTAACATTCTGTATTCTTAGCGTCAAACATGCATCTAGTGTGTAGAAACGTTATCGTACTTGTTAGGTGTTATTCAACATTATTTTTTTTTATCCAGTAGACAAATGACATCTCTATGTATTAATGATTCAGATCGAATAGAATTTCCTGTCGGTAGCAGTGTTTTTATACCGTTTCTCATTTCTTGAGCCTTCATTCGGATTCTATTTGTTTTTCTTTCTGTTGTTCTTTTTAATTTGTTTTAAATACGAGGTAGAGATAATTATTCTTCAATATGAAGTACAAGGTGAAAATTTACATGAAATATATTAATATGTAAAGCTTAGCATTGATATGAATTATCACTACACTTGAAATACAAAAGTATGAAGAGAAGAAAGGGAAATAATGTCCTTCTCATAGGAAGGAAGATGATATTGGGAAAATGGTACAACACTAACAACAATAGGGCATTGATAATTGACTATAACAGTTCTACGTGAGTGAACTGAAATCAAACTTCAAGGAATTCATTAATGTACTAAAGATGTGGCAGGTGAGAAATGGTTCCTCACCTTTTTTATATTAGTACAAAGGTAAAGATATGTTTCTTTATTAGCCACACAGGGCTCAACACAGAGGGGACTAGGTACAAAGTAGAGCTTTTCTTTTTAGAGAAGGGGAAGGAGAGAGAAAAAGGGGGTGGGGTGGATTTTTGATCAAAAGGGATCGTAAAGAGAGGTAGAAAAGAAGAAGAACAAGAAAAGCTGATTAATATGGATCGCGTATGACAGCAATGTTCTGGTGTTAAAGGGGGAACAGTTTAGGTTTATCCGGGGAAAGGAAAGCCTACGGAAAAGACCTCGGTAACCTTGCCTAATATTCTCATTGTCATTGTCATTATTGAAAAAACATTTTTTGCCTTTATATACATGTGTGTGTGTGTACGGACAGCTATACATACATGTGTGCGTATATACATATGTATATACACATTTCTCTCTCTCTCTCTCTCTCTCTCTCTCAAAATAT
>NC_068981.1:169755458-169761672 GCF_001194135.2 Octopus bimaculoides
ACTATTATACAGGGAGAAAATTTCTTGTAGACTAATTTACATTGATGCGGATTTGAAAGTATAGAATTTACACAGACACATGACAGACATACAGACACACAGACAGGCACACCGACAGACACACCGACAGACACACCGACAGACACACCGACAGACACACCGACACACACACACACACACACACTCAAACGCACACATTATTTGTGTACATATGAGAAAATGACAGCTATCACCGACCATCGTGTTGCTGTAAACACTACGAAAACAATTGCATTTCATATTGTATAACATGCAATATGCAATAGTCAGTTACGTTAACATGTCTATATGATATTTAATAGACCTAAATTAACTAGTTGTAGCCAATCTCATCTAAATGTAATATAGGTTCATTCTAATAATTGACACCACATCAACATTTCGTTCGAAAATTTACGGATGTACGAAAGGACTGACAAGAGAACTAATCTTGAATGATGAAAGCTATAGGCTAGACGGGAAAATACTTTAATTACATGAAATGAAATATTCTTCAAATGCTTGACATAGTCATTATTCCGGTTCAATTCCGTTATAACACTGATTTCCTCGTCTAAACTTGCCTCTCGCATCGACATATTTCATAACATGTGTCTTTAGATTAGTTATCATTGTTGTCTTATAATGTGAATATTAAGAACAAAGGACAAGATGATTTATAGTTTTCCACAATGTGATTTTGAGATTCTGGCGCTTCAGGTGAAAAAGTGATTAAACTGGTTGAATTAGACTTTCAACACTGATAAACTAATCAGTAGCAGTCAGAATTTTGAACCAATCAATTCAAATCGCAAAGTTTTAGTCTATCAAATTTTTAATCCTGTGCAACTAGTTAAAAATAATTAATTTTCTTTGTTTTTAATTAATTTCAGATTCCATTCAAATTGTTTTTCAAAGCAGATTTGATTTATTTGTCCAAGAAAATGGCTGGCATTTTTGCCATCACTAAATTTTTCGTTTCTTGTATAACCATCTTTTTACTTCTGAATAATCTAAGGTGTTTTCAGTTATGACCATTCCATGCTGTTCTTCAGAGATAGTGTATATTGGGTTTCATTATCTACCTTTAACCCTTTGAGAATTTGGCCATTAGTGCAGAGCGACTATGTGATACGCTACAAGATTGTCTTGAACTTATGATTCCACCTACACACTCATACACACACGCACGCTTATACATATATAATATATACATACAGGGTGTCCACAAAGTCTGGGTACATGGGGATTGACACACTTAAAGAAATTATTTCTTCTATTTAATTGTTTATGTTATGATTTTATTTACTCCATTCTAATAAACGCTAAGTAATAGTATAACGTT
The DNA here is from genome assembly GCF_001194135.2 of Octopus bimaculoides. Classification (NCBI taxonomy): domain Eukaryota; kingdom Metazoa; phylum Mollusca; class Cephalopoda; order Octopoda; family Octopodidae; genus Octopus; species Octopus bimaculoides. The sequence continues at coordinate 169,756,822 of NC_068981.1, forward strand.
TAAAATTTTAGTTTCAACTAAAGCTTCGATAAGATATGTATTGCATTTATTTTCAGTAATATTATTAAATGTTCTTCTTTCATTTATTCGTAACATAAGTATTTTTATATAAATTTATTTGATATTCATTGTTAGTCGATATATATACATTTATTTTATTATTATTATTATTGTATTTTGACCCGAAGATTAGCTATATCTTTGAATAGAATTGATTTTCGATCAATTTAGTTTGAATCGATTTGAATCGATTTAATTCTATACTTATTTCATAATTTAATCTGTTTTTTAGACTATTATATCAGACATAAAACTAAGGCTTTATAATTGACTAAATACTAATTAAAAGCTAGAGGTTTTGACAAACTGATTTATAATTTAGAAGTGAAATGAAAATATTCTGTATGAATGTTTATGTGATTGTATAATTTTTAAACATACATACAAAGATCCATCCATCCATACATAGTGATACACACACAGACATACACACATATATATCTATACATACACGCACATATATACGATGACTACCGGTGTCATATGACGCGGGTAATTACTATACAAAATCCTATAAAACATGAATATTTATGAATAAGTGAATCATTCATAATTGAATATGGGAATAGAAGTATTGAGTGATCCATGGAAAGTATAACTTAAATCGCTAATAGGCTAGTATATCATGTATCTTTAGTTCAAATCAATACATATCACTATACAATAAATATGTTATCATATGGGAACATATGCAGAAATCCTGTAGTATATAACAATATAAATCTCTTGTCAATATATGTAGAGAGAAATACTGAATACGTGATGTATCCGGTGCATGAGTTTTCCTACTGAATATAGCATGTGTGACTCCCAATATGCATATGTATATGTGTATATATATATTTATATATATATGTAAGTATGTAAATGTATTTGTAAGTATATATATGTATATATATGTATCTCTCTCTCTCTCTCTCTATATATATATAAATATATATGTGTGTGTGTGTGTGTGTGTGTATGTGTGTGTGTGTGTGTGTGTGTATAAGAATAATACGAAGAAATATTCATTCGCAAAATGAATACATAACAGATGTAGTATAATCTACCTACGTGTGCAAACACAGTGAGTCATCCTATAGCTACCCGGATTTTCACGTGCAACCTCAGTCCTTGAACGATTGCATGCGAACATAATACCAAACACACATATGAATAAGCACATACATATACATAAGTAGATATGTTTTATATCGTTGACCAAACACATTTGTTTCATAACCACATTCACTTTCTCAGATTTAGAAATAAAGCAAAAGCTCCTTACAATGCAGAATACCGAAATAAACCACTTCCTGTATGAAAGCGCAACCTTCTTTTTTAAGAGCAAAACAATGATTCTAACTAACAGAAATTGCTATTCGCGCCAAGCAAACTATAAGAATCCCACAAAAGATAAGATATCCTTTCGTAGTGTAGACATGAGAAGAAATGCTGCTTTTTAAAAACTTTGTCTTTGTATATACTTCTAAAATATTGCGTCATAATATGATAACACACGAAGGTTTGAAGGAGTGCGTTATAACGAAATACTTGGTAACTTCCTTTGTAAATAGCATTGCTTTATCAAGTTTGACACTTCGCAAAATCTCCTCTCACAGTAATTTCTAGGAAGCTGCCGCAGTGAGCAACAACTGCCCAATATTTCCAGATACAAATGGAATAGAAATTTCAGCTTAGTTGAAGATCTCACCTTGTAGACAATGCTAGGTGACAACCTATTTGTTCGATCTACTAGAATTAGCAATCAAATATTTGTTCAAAGTACAAAAACAGGGCGATCATCAATGAATGTTTCTGAAAATATGCACCTAATTAAATCTGAAATCCATGCTCAAACATTGCTTAATTACTGCAGCAACATTACTATAGCAGTAATTTGTTGCCAATCTTCTACACTCGACAGACTTCATCTTTTTAATCCCGTGTGCTGTACTTAAAGCGCAAGCATGTCGCTAACACAAATTTGTATATGACAAGGAGATATATGAAATTTTTGTGTCTTTCAGATCAAACAACTAATCCTTTTTGCCAGATGTGAAAATCTTGGAAGCACTAAAAACACACCCTATCGATGAAGTGAATCGTTAGCTTCTAATATGCTCAGCTACATGCATTCAGTAAATTTTAACGTTCTTTATAATGTCTCAAAACCAGCTATTTTTTTATTCTTTAGGTGTTCTCAGTTATTCGACTGCAGACAGAATGATGCATGACCAACAAGTATTTATTCGATCATATCGATCTTATTAGTTATTTACTTAATCTATTTGAAGAACCAAATAGCAACACCAGATTTTAAACACTTTAAAAATAGGAAGTAAATATACACACACATACTACTGTATGGATTATGTTTGACTGTGTATATGTTTATATTCATACGTATGTAAGTACGTATAATTGTGTATGCATTAAAGTATGGATGGCTGCATCGATAGATAGATGTATACACCACGAACTTTCGCCTACTTTCTATATTCCACAGAGCATTGAAATCGAAGCTACCGCTAGGAACCGGTCAACACATTGCATGCGAAATGAATTGCTTAATCATAAAGACATACTTGCATATATATACCTCTCTCCCTATTTCTTTCTTTCTCTCACTCACTCTCTTTCTCTCTCCCACACTCTATTCTCTCTCTATCTTTCAATCTTCACACACACGTTATGTGTATATATATATATATAGAAGAACGAAAATGTTATAACATCACGCATGGGATTCAAACATCGTATAACTATGCATTTGTATATGTGTGTGTGTGTGTGTGTGTGTTTGTGTGCGTGCGTGTGTGTGTGCGTGTGTGTGTGCGCGTGTGTGTGTGCGTGTGTGTGTGTATGTGTGTATGTGTAGCGATATCATCTAATTCTAAGTGTACTGCCATTATAGCACTACGTTTCGGACACTTATGAGACAAATATGAAATTAGAAGTCTAAAGTTTTCTCTTTCAAAATTTCTAAATTTTGCGGATCATTGACGTTTTCATGTTTTAAAACTATTAAGACACAACACAGTTTCAAAGAAACTTCAAGATTCTATGGGCTAGTCTTCATAAATATTTTTATGGATATTTAACGGCTGCACATATGTGAGCAATATAGTGTATACCGTCAAATAGTATATGGTTAACTATAAAGAGTTGCTATTTTTAGAAAGCGGTGCATGCATGTGTCTGTGTGTGTGTGCGTTTATGTGTTTCTGTGACTGTGTATCTGTGCGTGTGATCCCGTGTGTATGCATGTAAGTATGTACAAGACCATGTTTTATGAACACTTCAAAATTTACATCGCAAATCTTCATATATATATTTAAGAATAAGTAAAATAATTTTTAGCCTCTTTGCAAACGTTCAAAGGTTTGTGGTAGGTCTGGTGCAACCCATTATACTGTATGGAACATCAGCACAGAGAACTAAACAGAATATATGAGGCTCGTGAAAATATCTGAGTTTTGTGTATAACGAAACGTGTAGAATATCAGAAAAGCCAAAAAGGTTGAAGAAGTTAACGAACTTATCTCAAGAATTTGCGGTATATGTTCTGCGCATATATGTCTCTGTTGTGTGCTTATGTGTTTCTGTATGAGTGTGTATATATGAAATAAGTGGATAATAAATAAAAACAAAAAAACAGAAACAAAAAACTAAGACTGCAGTAAATTATCACGTTGTGCATGTGAAGGGTGAAGTTAAAATGAGAATTAAGTGAAAACAAAGAGCAAAGAAAGAGAAATGGATTTTAAGTTTGGCTGTATATATAACTATGTTGCAAGTTGCGAATGGGTAAAATACAAGGAATGAAGATTTAGTGTATAAGAGATTTGAAAACGATAGAAAGGATAGAATAGACGAGAGAACAGCTACAGTAAGATAGTGTTTGTATGCGTACTTATGGCTATATAAGATAAGCAATAGATATAAAAATAATTAAAAAGAATATAAGCGTGAGGTACAATAGGTGGACCAGAAAGGGGTGGAGAGAAAGATGTAAAGAGAAAATAAGAAATAAAGACAAAACGAGAAAAAAGTGGTGGGAGGGGGTAAAGAGAAATACGGTGAAAGAAATGCTAGTTAAAGAGGAAATCGCAGTGGAAATGATGGAAATATATGTTCGAAGAATGTATAAAATGAAGTTAATGATGAGATATATGGGATCAGCTATTGAATGCCTGCGCACGCACAGTTACTTACGCACATGCACATAACCACATACACATGTATATATAAACGAATGAACGAGGGCATGGTGATACGAAGAGTATGAGAGGAAGTGAGAAAGAGAAGTGCGTATGTGTATACTCTAGTGTTTGAGTGTGATTACGTATAGAAAGATGTCTGCAGAGGAGAAGCTGAGGCACAGAAGTAGGTTAGGTAAAGAGCATAAATAAATTGTAACAAAAGGAAGAAAAGAGATATCAGGTAAAAGGATTGGAGAATCGTCTTAAATTTTGTCCATATTCTTGGAGTCTGCTATTTCTAGCAGATCGAAAAACCACTTAAAGGTTTCGCATGTGCTGTTCCTATGGTGACTTACACGACTTCCAATTAATTCGACAACTGAGCCTTCGATTGGCTAAAACTGAATAATTTTAAATGCTTGTAAATATTTTGCTAATTTCTAGAAAAAATAGGAGCAATTTTCATCAACAATATGAGAAGTTATATCAGAACTACTTCTTTGGAAAATTACCTAGTAGAAGAAATTTAACAAGATCCGGATTGCATATACAACTCTTACATTAATATGCGAAATTAATCATAATTGATTCAAATACCCATTTG
>NC_068981.1:169761926-169766006 GCF_001194135.2 Octopus bimaculoides
ATATATATATATATATATATATAAATATATATATATATATATATGTATGTATGTATGCATAAGTATATGTATATATAGAACGGTTTTTAACAGACTCACTTTCTCAAAATTTTTCTTGCAAAGGGATTGGTGAAATCAATGCTATAGGCTATGGTACCAAATACTTCACCGAATGTAGCCCACAGCGAGATGAAAGCACGAACTAGTAAACAACACATGACATTTTGGGTGCATTTCTCTCTCTCTCTCTCCCAAACAACCCATCCCCTCTCCTCCCTCTTTCCCCCTCCGTATATCCATACACATGCATACATACATACATATGTATATACATCCATATGTATATACATACATACATACATACATACATATATATATATATATATATATATATATATATATATATATATATATATATATATATATATATATATATATATATATGTATATATATACACATATATATATATGTGCGTGTATATATATATATATATATATATATATGCATATAGTCGCAGGTGTGACTGTGTGGTAAGAAGTTTGCTTCTAAAGCACATGGTTCCTGGTTCAGTCTTACTGCGTGGTATCTTGGGGAAGTGTCTTCTACTGTAGTTTCAGGCCAACCAGAGACGTGTTAGTGGATTTGGTAGACGGAAACTGAAAGAAGCCCATCGTATATATATATAAATATATGTATGTACATCTACACGCGCATATAAATTGTGTGCATATGTTCCTTTGTGTGTGCTCACGCGTGTGTGCATTTAAGAGTGTGTAGGAAAAAATAGTTCTAGAAAGAATAAAACGAACAAAGAGGAGGGGAGAGTAATCGAGATCGGGTGGAGGCAGGGAGAAAGTGGTAATATATGAATTTAAAAGAGAGAAGAGAAATAACGAACCTATGCTTAACCGACATTAAAATAGGAAGGGGGGGGGGAAGAAAACCAGAAGTAATGCTTGAGAACGAGAATGTGATAGATATTGTGATAGATAGAGTGTGAGGAAAGAAGCAGTAACGAAATAGGCATGGGATATGACGTAAGATTAATGAGATAGGTCAGTTAAGAACGAGAATAGGGAATGAAGTAAGCTAGAAAATTTACAGAATGAATTGAGAAGCATTTGTTTTGAAAAGAAGAGAGACAAAGAGGCAAATGTGCTATCGAGAAAGAGGTCGAAGGCGAGAGATAGAGTGGGGCATCGAATAATAATAATAATAATATGAGAAAGATAAGTGATGGGGGAGATAGTAAATGCTTTAGCTATATATATTAGAGAAGACTTATGAAATTCTGATAAGAAGAGAAGATACGATTAGAGACGAATAAATTGAGTGATCATGGGTGGGGAATAAGATGATGTTTAGTGAAATTATTATCAGAGAAGTGATACTGTAAATCCTTGTGTGGGAATGAGGGAGAGAAAGTTGTTATAGAAGAGTAAATGAAATGCATAGTGAAAAAAGAGAGATAGCTGTAAAGGAAGAAAAAATTGAAAAATAAAACAACGAGAGCTACGAGGAAATTGGTATTGTATATCACGGCACCGACCAGAATATCGAATGTTCCTTTACATTACTGGTCACAATTCTCCTCGACTTGTTTCAGGTACCAATGACTAGGCGAACAGGCCAACCATCCGTCACTGGGTTACTCATTTACAGAGTAGGAACGCGAAATGAAGTATTTCGCTCAATTACCTACGGACACCCCAATAATCATAAACGTTAAACTCACACTACTACAAGTTCTAAGTCCTCCAAACAGAGCCATAAACACGAATGCACACATACACCAACGCACGAGTTTAGAAATTTAGACATCTCCCCAATCTTCTCACTCCAACTCCTCCCTCTGCACATATATCAACCACACACCACTCGAAAACAAACCTCATTTTGCTGGTAGTTAAAACCCAATCGCATATCTGGTCTAGTGACATCAACTCCTACCGCAGTTTAATGTTTTCTTTTCTTTTGTCATGAGTCATAAGACACTTCGTCCTCTAGTCACAAAGGTCCCATTCCCTTTTTTTCTTACCATACCAGCTACTCTGGCAAGCACGATTTTAGGTAAACATCTAATTATATAATACCCTGTTCGAAACGACTTGTAAGATCGACTGAAATGCATCTATAATATTTTAATATACCGACACATGACAATATGTACGAGAGTTCATTTAATAGAGCATTAGACAATATAGATCTTCGTGAATGTGTGTGTGTGCATACAATCTTGTTTTAATGGAGTGCACGTTAAATTATATATATATATATATATATATATATATATATATATATATATATATATATATATATATATATATATAGATAGATGCATACACACACGTGGGCATACACGCAAACACACAAACGTACACACGAACACGCACACAAATATAGACACACGCACATACATACACACATGTATTGGGTACTGCTGTTCGTATGGGCATCCATATATACGTAAGATAGTCTGCAGTTACTCTATCCAGACTATGAATTTGGATTTCTTGCAACAAAAGTTTGCGCACTTGCATACGTGACTAACTGTCTCTGTACAAATCTTGAGAAGCTGAGCTTTACGCAACCGGTGAGAACCCGCTTGACCAAGAGATTATTGTTAAAACCAACAAACTTTCAAAATATGCACAACATGTAGTTTAACATGTACTAAATTCGTCAACACCACATGCAAGCGTGCAGCATTTGTTTGTATTACGTACATATGTCAAAGCATAGACATCCACATAAATAAAAACTTTCATGCGTGAAAGTAGGTAAGCGTATAAATACATGCTCATATAAGTACATGGGTATATGCAGAAAACTGAAAATGCTTGCATGCATATATATATATACATATACATCATATACATACATATATATATATATATATATATATATATATATATATATATATATGGTCATGAGGACGATCATGACAATGATGACAATGATGATAATGATACACGGCATGATGATGCCCATGATGACAATAAGGACGGCGATGATGATGACGGGGATTGTAATCATCATCATCATGTTGATGGTAATGATGATGAAGTTAATGATGATAATTATGGTGGTGGTGGTGGTGGTAGTGACAGCAACAATACGGCTGATGATGAATGTGATGGTGAAGAAGAGGATGATTGTCACGATGACGATATATGATGATTACAATGATGGAAACGATACAAACGGGAAGGAAACATAACAGGGAAACAAGTATAAGGAGAAACAGCAGCAGCGGCACTAAAGGTAGCTGGAGTAAAACGAGCAGCGGTAGCAGCAGCAGCAGCTTCAGTATGTGTAGAAGTAGTAGTAGCAGTAGTAGTAGCAGCAGCAGCAACAACAACAACAACAGCAGAAGCTGTAGGGGCAATTGCATTATTATCATAATTCGTAGAAGAAGAACGAAAATAAAATAAAAGAGAAAAGAAAAAAAGAAATGAAGAAAGAATAGCGAATAATGTACAAGAAATGATTGGGTGAGAATTTTATAAATACATTTCATATATTCTTGTAAAACTATTCTTTGTTTCGAACTATATTGCTATGGTAACAGAACCGCTACAGTAATGCACTTTGAAGGATCCAACGGTGAATATAATTTCAAAAAAGGAAATATGATTACGGGATAATATAATAGAAAAATATAATATACTATGATATAATATAAATAAATGTGTGTGTGTGTGTATGTATGTGTATGTTTGTTTGTGTGTATGTATGTATGTATGTATGTATGTACGTATGTATATATATATATATATGCATATGGGAAGATATATTTCATTCATACAATGTGTGCGCGTATTATACTTACGTAGATGTAAACACGCACACGTATGTGTGTGGGTGTGTGTGTGTGTGTGTGTATATATTATATATATATATATATATATATAATATAAATAATATATAAATATATGCATATATCCATACATATATGTACATACCTACATTTATGTATATATATATATATATAGTAGATAGATTGGCAGATAGACAGACAGACAGACGGACAGACAGACGGACAGACAGACAGATAAATAAATAGATAGATAGATAGA
>NC_068981.1:169767176-169769136 GCF_001194135.2 Octopus bimaculoides
TGTGTGTGTGTGTGTGTGTGTGTATGTGTGTGCGTGTGTGTGTGTGTGTGTGTGTGTGTGTGTGTGTGTGTGAATAATCGCAAGACCGCATAGTTACTTCCATTTCCTATGCGTTTAGTATGTACATTTGTGGCGATTACTTATGAATTTCTTTACGTAGAAACCACTCTGTATAGTTCGTAAGAACCGAAACTTGGCGTATTGGTGTATTAATTTATAATTTTATCATCAGGAATGTATGTATTAAATTCATTCGGAATAGTAGCTCTTCGATTCGAGAGTATTCTAGTAATATTGGAAGTGTATGCATTACAAAGCTGCCTGCAACTGTTTGGATAATACTTTTAAAATGCACCACCTGTGTAGGAGTGGAATGTCGCACTGGACACAGAACCAGTTGTTTTGCTGGCACTACGTCGCTTACGACGTCAAGTCTTCCAGTCGATCCAATCAAGGGAACAGTCTGCTCGTGAAATTAATGTGCAAGCGGCTGAGCACTCCACAGACACGTGTACCCTTAACATAGTTCTTGGGGATATTCAGCGTGACAGAGTGTGACAAGGCTGGCTCTTTGAAATACAGGTACAACAGACACAGGAAGAAAGAGTGAGCCAAAGTTGTGGTGGAAGAGTACAGCAGGGTTCGCCACCATCCCCTGCCGGATCCTCGTGGAGCTTTAGGTGTTTTCGCTCAATAAACACTCACAACGCCCGGTCTGGGAATCGAAACCACGATCCTATGACCGCGAGTCCGCTGCCCTAACCACTGGGCCATTGCTCCTCCACAGAGAACCAGTAATATCTGGTAAAGTGTAATTCATCATAGTATACTTGTCTCTCTCTCTCTCTCTCTCTCTCTCTCTCTCTCTCTCTCTCTCTCTCTCTCTCTCTCTCTCTCTCTCTCTCTCTCTCTCTCTCTCTCTCTCTCTCTCTCTCTCTGTGCCTCTGTGTGTGTGTGAGTGTGTGTGTATCTGTGTCTGCCGAGACAGAGAACTCTCAGCTAACAAATGCTTCGTGTAGACGAGTTAAGATATACCCTGTGCATAACCACATTTACACATACTGACACCACAAGGACACATAAATATGTATATGAACTAACGTTAATGCATAGCACATATTGATATGTATATAAAATAGCAAGAATGTAGAACACTATTCATGTTTTAATTATAGGCTTATAAAATGTGTATGTTTGTGATCATTTTTAGGTTACATATATATGCTATTCTAGAGAAAGTTTCGAAAACAACACGGTGAAACAGCGAAAAGTCACTGACAATTAGAGAAAAACTTGTGTTAGTAGAAGTGCAGATCTCTTGTAGTGTCGAAAATGTAATGACAATTTTATCTCATCTTTCATGTTTCTGAAAGGTTTCCAAGAAATATTTAAGCCATTGAATGAATGCCAAATTTCTTAGACTCTATACTGATGCGCATCGCATGATGCTGCGTTTGACGATATACTAAGTTTAAATAAGTGGTCTTTCAGTAGGTCATATAATACACAAAAGCTGACTAAACAACTCCTTTATTTCTAATAGGGTTGTCTTCTATACTGATAAGTCACAAGCTCTGTCATGGTATTGTTTCGTGATCTATGTTTTACGGGCTCAATTTTGCACGATGAGAAAATATTTCCTCTTGTATATTATTTTACCAACAGATAGTAATCATTGAAGCTACGCGTCTTTTCTCTATTCGAGTTCTATGATAAACAGTCTGCAAATTGCGTTTTCAGCATCAGAGAAACGTTTGATTATTTCATTCTTTCCCATGCCAGAAAAAAAAACAAAAAAAAAACATGTCCTGAAGAAACGAAGGATACCAATTTAGATCTTTGGGTAGCATTAATACGATAAATAAGTATAAGTCTAACACTTCTCAACTCTCTCTCTTTCGCTCTCTATCGCTCACAGTCAGTCTTTCCTCTCACACACACATATCATGCATATATATAT
>NC_068981.1:169770403-169774270 GCF_001194135.2 Octopus bimaculoides
TGTGTGTGTGTGTGTGTGTGTGTGTGTGTGTGTGTGTGTGTGTGTGTTTGTGTGTGTGTGTATGTATGTATGTAGGCACATACGTACACATATATATGTAAATAGTACATATATGGTTGTTCGCGAACGTGTCTTTTCTTCTCCAGATAAGGGTTCGAGTCCTGTGTAACCAAAATTCTAAGAAAAGATGAACACATTACTGTGTATAGAACATATTTCGTGATTTCGAAAGAATATTATAACCTGATAACTAGCAACATCATTTTGGATAATTAGGGCAAGCTACATTTACAAGATTTAAATGTTTGAATGTTGTATATTATTGTTTATGGTTGTAATAATTGAAATGACTCGGGTTGAGGGAAAGATAAACATATTATAATTGATTAGTAGCTCAGTTGGTACTTACTTTATCGACCCAAAAGAATAGAAGGCAAAGTCAACCTCTGCGGAAATAGAACTCAGGCCATAAAGACAAACGAAATGCAGCAAAGCGTGTTACCCACCTGATAACAATTCTGCCAGATCGTCGCTTTGTATATTTATACACAACACACATAAACACACACATGTATGTATGTATATATTTATATATGTGTGTGTGATTGTGTGTATGTATGTGTGTGTGTATGTATGTGTGTATGTATGCTTTTATGTATGTATAGATAGACAGATAGATAGAACTAAATAAATATACAGGGTGGCCAAAAAGTAGGTTTACAGTTATCACGTAGGCATTGTAAATTTCTTAAATTTCTTTTAAAAGATTTTATTACATTTAAATATGTATCTTACAATTAACTAAATTAGCATAGAATAATGGTTTCATATATTTTGTAATTAAGATCACAACTATTAATATATAAATGCCAAAGAGATTGTTGAATAACTGTAAATCTACTTTGGGGCCACTCTGTATGTGCGTACGTACTTTTAAAACCATATATATCTAGCATATATGTGGCGATTGTTTTGTTGAGAAAACTTTTGTCAGAATGTGTACGAGTTTTTATGTTGGCATTAACATCACATAAGATCTAGTTAAGATTTTAAACTGTTATAAAACTAATGCGAACCTAATATTCTTTATGTAAATATTGGTGTTTATACAAAGAAAAATACTTTGCTTTGCGATAGCAAAATTATTTTTGTCATCATAAAACCGAAAAAGAATTCAAATAGATTAGTTGACACTGCTAACTTTATCATTTAGTCCTACAATTATATATCCAACATACTAACTTTGTTCAAGCGCTTATCAGTAAGTTTCTTGCCAATCATTTTATTATATTCAAATTCGTAGTTTTCATGTTGTTTTCAATACTATTATTAGTATTCATAGTTTTATTTAAGTCTTTGCAATCAATAACACCACCAACCTACTAATAATCATATTATTAATAAGGTTGATGATAATAATGATAATGAAAATAAAAAAAATGCAATAATATATGAAGTCTGATGATAATGTTAATAATAATAATAAAAATATTAACTGTTGCATTAGTATTATAGCCATCATTTTTCATGTACAATAATGTTTAATTGGTTTGATGACTACAGCAATACCATCCGAGATCAGAAGATCAGCAGTGGAATCAAATGGTCTTTTATTGCCAGTTTAGCTTTACATCTCTCTTCATCACAAACGCTATCAGAGATTCCATTATCATTATCATCATCATCATCATCATCATTATTATTATTATTTATTATTATTATTATTATTATTATTATTATTATTATTATTATTATTATTATTATTATTATTATTATTATTATCATCATCATCATCAAGGCGGCGAACTGGCAGAATAGTTAGCACGCCAGGCGAAATGCTAAGTGGTATCTCTCCCGTTGCTAGGTTCTGAATTCAAGTTCTACCGAGGTCGAATTTGCCTTTCGTCTTTTCGCATCGATAAATTAATTACCAGTTGAGTACTAGGGTCAATTTAATCGGTTAGTCCCCTCTCCCCATATTTCAGGCCTTGTGCCTATAATAGAAAGGATTATTATAATCATGATTATTATTACGTGAGAGAGCAGTGCATGCCATCAAAGTGGCACTAGGGTACAAATATACGAAGTCCAGTATACCCATCATGACTACCCATCTGATAAGGGTACACCAGGCACATGCATCAAAACCAAATGTGCGAGACATGGTCATCACATATCAAGATAAACAGCGCATGACCTTGCAGGTGGGGCCCAGTTAGAATTTTCTTCAGGTCGAGTGGCCCAACCCGCTCAAAAGGTCCCTGAATAAGGTTTGTTTATGGATGTTGAGCAAAACACCTATGTTTCCAAAGATGAATTATTCAAATCCCAAAGAATTCCTCTCAACACTTGGCTATGATGATCCGCCACTACTTATGCTCATGATCAGAGATGCACATATCGTCAGTCACCAAGGGAAATGCTCAGCTGGTTAAGGTCAAACAACTGACAAGCAAATCTGTGGTACTGAGCAGAATATTTGCTGTAGCCCATCTTTTTATACCACGACAAAACAATGTACATGATAACACTTCCAACCAATTAAGATCAGAAGCCATGAGAGCCACTGCCTGGTACTGCATCCGGGCATCTTATTACTATCATCATCATCATCATCATCATTATTATTATTTTTTTTTTTCTTCAGATTTTCTTCCATTTCTCACCGAGTGCTTTCTGTACACCTAGGGCAGAGAAGCTCATGGTATGCATTCCCAGTTTACACACGCAAATTCACAGGTAAAATATGTATTTTAAAAATGCGAATAAAATATAAATTCCTGAATGGATGTTGTTTTCACAGCGATAATGCTCTTCTCAGTGCATGAGTCATTCCAGTTAACACAATTTTTTGCACTTCCTGTAGGGATGGTATGCCTGGTATCATTTTCAAATAGGTTTCAGTACCTTTTTTCATCAATCCTAGAGATCCTACAATCACTGGTATGGTAGTCGCCTTGAGATGCGGCATTTTTTCAATTTCTATTAGCAAGTCTTTCTATTTACTGACCTTTATTATTATTATTATTATTATTATTATTATTATTATTATTATTATTATTATTATTATTATTATTTTCATTATTATTATTATTATTATTATTATTATTATTATTATTATTATTATTATTATTATTATTATTATTATTATTATTATTATTATTATTATTATTATTATTATTATTATTCAAGAAGCACTATTTCGTATTAGAAATCCATTTAATAAATGGGTTGTACGATAAAATAGTTATTTGTTTGTCACTCACATTAGAATTTTCAGAAATGCTGTCGCTTTAGAATCTAACCATTTAGGTGGGATTAAAATGGCTTATCGTGGAATTCTGAAAATCAGCAGATAATGCGTGTCATTCAAACAATTAGTGAGAGCAATATTCAGGAAGTTCAATTTAACAAAAAACAAAGTAAATCTCAAACCGTGAAACAAAATGCTAAAGCAAGAGCAATTTTAATACGATAGGGGGATGTCACGGACAAGGACAAATATGATGCCATTCCAAAGACTGAGTATCGTTTCCGTGATACCATTCATCCCTTGACTGGAGATCGTTAAAACGATGTGTCTTATGTGGTTTCAAACTTACATACATGCATACGTATATATATATATATATGGCCAGATAACTGAGGAGATGGCGGCGTGGGTTTCCGCCCCGGTATCCGAAACTCAGAGTTTTATCATGGCTACTGAATAAGTGTCACATATTTTTACACACACCCACACACACACACAAACACACACACATATATATATGTATGTGTGTATATATATATATGTATGTGTGTGTGTATATGTATATATGTACATATATGTATATATATACATATATATATATATATATATATATA
>NC_068981.1:169774894-169775785 GCF_001194135.2 Octopus bimaculoides
ACACACACAAACACACACACATATATATATGTATGTGTGTATATATATATATATGTATAGATAGATATATAGATAGATAGATAGAGAGATACATAGATAGTTAAGGATATGTGCGGCCGGTTTATGGGCTTATCCTGGGTTTCACGTCCATAAAGTGCTTAGCTTTACGTTTCTTCTGACCTTAAACCCATTTGTCTATGACCTCTATAGCATGTGGCATCTTTAGGAAATGGAGGAGGAAAAGCCTTACTATATTTCAAGAACAATTGACACCCTCCCTTTGACTGCTAACTGTAATTGACCGTGTTGGCTGATGGATCGCAAGACGCAAGCAGAGTCCGAAGACTTTTGTCCTAGAGATTAGAATGTTACCCGTGTCGAGGGAGTCCTTTAACTTTAAAGGACTCCCTGCGTGTGTGTGTGCGGCAGGAGGGTGGAATAGTGTATAGGAATTTATAAATCAGCGTTCATCAGCTAATATGTTATAGCAGCAGCAAAATTGCTTTACAAGAAGAGTTTTGTCATTTTGCATTCCGGTTTCAAGGTGTACGATGGTTGAATTTCTCATTCATTGTTCCAGTGTCGATAAACAAAGTACCACTCCATTTGTTTCTTCTCATTCTCTTACCTTTTTGTCCTCGTTCCCTAATTCGTGAAGAAATTCACTGTCGTAAACGGCGGGGAGGAAGCGGCTCCATCAAGCCTACAATTTCTGGAGTTATGCAATGGCAGCGCAATTTTTGAGTAATTCCGGAGAGAGGGAGAAGAGAAAATGGATGCAGAGTGTAGCAAAAACTTGCCGCAACGAAAACAGTGAAAGAAAGAATACAAGATTTAAATTATTAAATTATATACACACATGCATATATACATACATATATATGTATATAT
>NC_068981.1:169776098-169778156 GCF_001194135.2 Octopus bimaculoides
ATATATATATATATATATATATATATATATATATATATATATATACACACACATATATGTATATACATACATACGCGCACACACGCACATGCACACACTCACGCACACGGAGATATAAATGTATATGGAAATCAATTGAAAGTCTTTTGAGGTATAGTCTAGTCTTGTATGTGCGAATACGCAATAAAATATCCGTTACATATATGCATTGTTTCTGACCTTTTGAAATTGCTATGAGCACGTATTTTTATATACTTCGTTCCTACTTCATTAAATGATACAGTATGTGAAAGTAAATACCAGAGGTTGGGAGGTGACGAGATGATGAAAATTTGGATCTGTCAAATATTTCTCTGCCACTCCATCTAACATTTTCACTTTCCTTTATCTTTCTTTTTTTACCATCTTTTTCTTTTAGATCTATCCCACTCATTCTTTCTCTATTCTTTCTAGATATTCAGATGTTTCGCCGAAAGAAATATAATTTCCATTAGGAAAGCAAAAGAAATTTTCTGATGATTGGAGTGCAACCTTATAAATGAAAATGTTCCAATATGTCAGAGTCAGAATCTTGTGAGGTAGAAAGATTGTCCAAACACGTTGATGAGAAGAAGAACTATAAATGATTTACAGTCATATACATGAAAAGTACATGTTGACAACATCAATAAGCATATTTTATTAACATTTGTTTGTAAAATTTAATATAGATGGTCGAAGGCTATGTAGCAAACGGAAATCCACGATTAGGTTTTGGCTCCTAGCAGAATATTATATCTGCTTCAACACTAAAGTATGAAGAAATACACCAACACCGCAGTATATCACCGCCTCTACTCTTAAATATAGGATCTGCTTCTCCATCAAAAGAAACCAATATTTCACAACATAGAACGTTTATTCGTTTTCTCGGTAACGATATACATGATACAGAGTGTGTATGAAGTTTAATTATTTTGGAAATATATTCTCTTACTATAAAGTTTGAAGATGGCATTAATGTCTGACAGGTAAGAATTAAATAAGACTGTATGGCATTCATGCTTTTCTAAGGGAAAATTGTTAGCTAAGTGAAATGAAAGTCAATGGAAAACAGCGTTCCGATTCTGAGTGAGCTTAAATCTGTCGCTACGATGTCACACAGTATTCTTCAAAAGTATGTACCTAAGAAGGAAGAGAAATGTTTACTTTTCAATCCCCAGTGAAAACTATTGCTAAAAAAGATTACAATCAGTCTCCTAACAACTTCTAAAACTTATTTATTTACTCCTCACTGAGACGATTTTTTTCTAATAGCCGCTGGGTCAGTTCGAATGCAAAACATTACACATTCGGTAGAATAAAAATACATGAGTAATGTTGTTTTGTAAACTCTTAATTCTATTTGTAAGTATTTTAAATTACTTTAATATCCAAAACATAAGAATGCATCTTTTACGTTAAGAAATAAACAACTCTCTTTATAAAGAGAGCAATTCTCATTTTGTTGCGCAGATACAGGTTGAAGATTACGTAGAAAAAATTATTACAAAAGTAATTTTTTCTAAAAATAAAGAATGGCGTCTCATAGGGACAATGAAAGACCACTCATGTGATACATAATTTAGAGTTCTATCAATAATGAATTTCAAGATGGCAGCATTCATGAATTTCTTTGAACTAACATAATTATTACCAACGTGGAGACAAATAGTCTGTATTGGAAGTTGTTCAGATATTTGAATTCTGATATAGTAAATATGACAAACAGCTACAGGTAAATTGATATACTGTAATGAACACGATTTCTTCCACGGTATTATATAACGAAACAACTGAAAAAATGCTATGCCTTCACTTTGTTACTTAATTTTTGTTTTTGCACAGGTTTCTAACACAAACTCGGTATTAATCTGTTACTAAAACAATGTATTCTTCTTGGTGTAAAGGTGTAGTGTGTTGGGGGAAGGAAATTTTGCGACCTTTTCTCAGGGATCGGATATTGAGGATCTCTCGTTGCTCGTATATATGTATATGTATATGTATATGTATATGTATATGTATATGTATATATATATA
>NC_068981.1:169780112-169780708 GCF_001194135.2 Octopus bimaculoides
CTTCCTTCCCCCTCCCAAAAAGAAAAGCTCTACATTGTATTTGTCCCATCTTCGTTGAGCCCTGTGTGGCTAATAAAAGAAATGTATATGTATGTGTATTTATATATATGTATGAGTGTATGTCAGTGTGTGAGAGCACATGTGCACGTGTGCATTTTTATACATACACTGAATAAAGTTCCTTGAAACAAATAAATGAATAAAATAACAAAAGGATATCAATTAATTAATTTCATGATAATATTGACTTCATGTGGCAAGGCTCAAGGTGAAATATGCGTTCATACTTGAATCAACTGTAATGCGTTCTACGATGAACACAGGGAAGTCAGTTTCATAACTTTCTCAAGCTTTTGGAGCAGAACAACCAATAACATAGCTAAAGGTAGGAAAACTTATTACTTTTAACATAAGACTTCCTGGAAGCACTATTAAGATTTTTTCCAGTGCAATTTAAGACATTTATTTTATATAGTTAGAGGTTATATAGTTATTTAGCAAATGTTGGTACTTTCCAGTAAAGTATCTCTGAGACAGGGCAAAGTCGTCATAGAAAACAGTGTGTGTGTGTGTGTGTCTCTGTGTGTGTGTGTGTG
>NC_068981.1:169781582-169788007 GCF_001194135.2 Octopus bimaculoides
ATATACATATATATATATGTGTGTGTGTGTAAAGATATATGTTGCCTGTTTTTATGCTACCCACTTTATCTTGGTACAGTTATCGTACTCTACGATTTACCTCCCAGTGTATGATTCCCCTCTTTTCAAGCTACCAGTCGTAGATGTCCTGAAGAATTTCAGTAATGCTACTCTTCCTCCTTAGCCTAGGCAATTGTATAACGGAAAATAAAAGAAAGACTTCAAACATTACTGCTGTCTACTCTGCCACATTGAAATCTTCAATCGATAAACGAAAACGCGAGATCATCCGAATGACTTTACTCTATGTACCACAAAACAATTAGTATATTGTCTCAGTTAATGTCTAAGCAGCCGCTTGTTTTTGTTTTCTTTCTTCATGTTCAAATATACATATGTTGAAAAGAAGTTAAATAATAAACATACATTCAAAATTTAAAAAAAAAAAAAAAAATTATTGTACCTACTTTGCTTTTGTTGAAGTTGTGATATTCAACTTGCACTTAGCAAAGAAGATTTAGATTTTATTTTTCCTAATCGTTAAATGATAAAATGAAAACAAACAAAAAATACAATTGTCAAATATTGAATTATTTGGGATAAATAAATAAATAAAAAATCGTAAGAAATTGGAAGAATGGCGGATGTTTAGTGCAGGGATATTGAACTATTTCTAAATGAATTTTAAAATAAAAAAATATATTGCAATGGATATTTACATTTTCATTTAAAATACAAACAATACTATACTTGCAATTGTTGCTTTGTATAATATATTGACACCATACTGTATGTAGTTGCAAACAAATCAAACATACAAACATACTTTCATACACAGATATTCACACGCCCATACAACCATTTTCACAAACACCACGGCACGAAAGACTGGATATATATGTACGTATATTGTAAATGACGGCGAATAATTGAAGGCTGTGGTTTCCTATTTATCATAACATATGGTTGGTAATACGACATTCTGTAGAGCTTCACATGGAATAATAAACGGTTCAGCAGAAAGCTTGGTTCCAGCGCTATAAATCTACATGGAGAAGACGTTTATCTTGGCCAGGGATTCATTAATATGACAATAGATATTATTCCTCAGAACATATTTATTCACCTTCAAAACACACTTATTTGTGCACCCAGAGCAAATATTGCAGTATTGATATCGAAGAAATTCTTACGCATCAAGTAATAATTCCTTAGAATGAAATATTAACTTGAGTCAAATAATGAATATGGATAAGAAACGGTATGAAAAAAAGAACGCGATCGTGTTTCCGCCCCCGATGCAATGAGAATAATTGTAGTATTTTTCTTCACATTTGTCTTATAGATAGCCATTGTGAAGAGTGAATAGGAGCAATAACTTATGGAAAACGAACAATCATCTACACACACACACACACACACACACACACACACACACACACACACACACACACACACACACACACACACACACACACACACACACACACACACACACACACATACACACACAGATATATATATATATACATACCCAAATACATATATGTGTGTGTGTTTGTGTTTGTGTGTGTTTGTGTTTGTGTGTGTGTGCGTGCGATTCTGTATATGTATATATAAATATGCACATGATTAAATAGCCCGTTCGTTCTAAGTATAAGTTATAGATGATCAGACACACAATACATGCATACACACATACACATGTATTCTTTTATCCATTTATTTCCCTCAGCCATTGGACTGCTGCCAAGGTGGGGCACTAGCTGGAAGGTTTTACTCGATCTAATCGACTCCAGTACTTGCTTTATTTCACAGTATTGCACTTATGCCATCAGTGTATATTGCCTAACTGCCAAGTTGGTGGGGCGTAAACAAACCAAATCTAGCTGTCAAGCGGTGGGGAACAAACAAAGATACCCTCATACACATACATAAACACGTACACTCGCACAAATACATCATCATACACTCACACACGCGCGCGCCCACACGTACACACGTATATACCAACCACACTTAAATGACACATACGTACTTCTTGATACATACGTAAATGTACAAGTGTATCAATGTGATAAAGGAGATGGGGTCAAACAGGTAGCCAATACAAAAATTAGAGTCATATAATTTATTAAAAGCTATTTAGCATTTCAAATACTGTTACTTAGAGTTTCTGAATTTCACTGTTTGAGCGATTGTGGACGAAAATGGCATTTAGGAGTTATTTCAAAACATTTTAAAGACATGATCAAAGAGCGAATAACGAATATTAATTGAATGAATCTTTCACAGACAATAGAAACACTAACGTTTTGCATGTTTCACACACACACACACACACACACACACACACACACACACACACACACACACACACACACACACACACACACACACACACACACACACACACACACATACGCATACACACACGCACACACACCTATATATATGCATATTGGCAATTTCTGTCTGTTACAATCTTAGTGCCTGAACTGGCAAATCAATATTCACGAAATTTTGCATACATGTTACACTAAAATCCAGTTATATAATAGACGAATTGTAGTTCAATAAAAATCTATAATGTGTCCCCCTACAAGGGACGTTTGGTGAATTATATGATAACATGAGCTGCAAAAAGTATTAGAGAGAGGGAAAGGTAGTAATTGAGAGTGGGTGACTTATATCAGTGAAGGCAACAACAGCGGTGGCAATGGTGTGTGCATTAATACAGCTGCCATATACACGCAACGCTGCATACATACTCTCATGTGTGTGTATGTGAGACCTATAACCGTCTCTCTCTACTTTTGTAAGGTCTTCCCTGCTGCCTTCACATAGTGAGATTTTAAAATTCTGTCAAAATTTCCATATTTAGTATATTGAAATAATTTTGCACGTTAACTCCCATTTTGTTATTTATTTGTTTCAGAAAAGCTGTAATAAAATGTTACAGATGTTTAAATTTTAATCAATTTTACCTAATCAGGAAACAGGATTTAGAAGCTGGTATTTTCTGCAAGATAGTTATCTATCACGAAATGTAAGCAAAATAATTAGGTGGAGGAATTTTTATTTAACAAACGAGAGCAAAGCATTACGCCGACCAAATTGTAAGAACGCCTGAAGTCTTAATGAATAATATCATGTACAACGGTCGAACAGACATGTAAATAACTTTAAAATAAAAAAGAAATCCTCAACGAAGTGTTTTGGCGAAAAGTTGCACAAATCTGTCCTGATTAACAGGCCTGTTTGTCGGAGATGGCATGGAATAAATAGACATTTATATGAGACATTCTATTGTAAAAATTGCCTGGTAACGACGAGCTATTTAG
Organism: Octopus bimaculoides; assembly: GCF_001194135.2. Taxonomy (NCBI): domain Eukaryota; kingdom Metazoa; phylum Mollusca; class Cephalopoda; order Octopoda; family Octopodidae; genus Octopus; species Octopus bimaculoides. The sequence continues at coordinate 169,784,927 of NC_068981.1, forward strand.
CAAGTATATATATTTTCATATATAATTAAGGATATAAACATTATAGAGATTTTATCAAGTGACCAGCATGAAATAAAGACCAAATAGGTAACAAATAATACTAATATATAATTATTAAGATATAATTATAATAAGGGGTGCTGATAAAACAACACCAACATGCTAGATATTGAGGCAAAATCGCGCTAAACTATATCTTGTACTCCGTTAGCACAGCTTCAAAATGAGAGAAGGAACAAAGGAAAACTTTTTAAGGGTTAATTATAGATAGACCTCTAGCTTAGAGATATCAAATCTCCCTGCGTCTTCAGTATAATATGCCCTACAGTACATAAATGCAAATATTTATTCATACCCATACGAATAATACATATTCACACGTATATATACATAGACTCACATGTATATGCTAGTTAAATCTAATTTATTCACCTCAATCATGTGCATTTACAACCAAAATAATACCGTAGTGAATATAATTTGATCAAAGTAAATAATATATATGTTTATACATAATTAAGGATGAAATCATTATAGAGATTTTATCAAGTGTTCAGCATGAAATAAAGATCATATAGGTAAAAATTAATACTAATGTATAATTGTAAACATATAATTATAATAAAGGGTGCTAATAAACAACACCAACATGCTAGATATAGCTGCCAAATCGCGCCAAAACCACATCTTGTACAACGGTAGCACAGATTCAAAGCGAGAGTACATGATGTTTTACCGTTATCTGGCGTCTATATCGAGCATGTTGGTGTTGTTTATCAGCACCCTTTATTTTAGTTATATCTTTATATATTTGTATATCTATATGTGTGTATGTATTTGTACATGTATCAAATTTTCGATAACTGCATAAACAAATAAAAGTAATCTAGAGAATACACACAAACACACACATACACACACACACAAACACACACACACACAAACACACAAACACACACACACACACACACACACATATATATATATATACATGCACGTATTAATTTTTCGATAATCGCATACACAAATAAAAGCAATCTAGAATATACACACGCACACATACACACACACGCACGCACACACACACACACACACACACACACACACACACACACACACACACATATATATATATATATATATATATATATATGGCTGTGAGTGTATTCATGTAAAAATGTATGTATATTTAGTCATATATGTATACGAATAATACTACCTGAAAAGTTCATGTAAAATGAATTTAAAACACGCTTTTATGAGCATAAATATTCTTTTTAATATAGTGTAGAATGCTTTCTCTAAACTTTATGAAATACACATACTCTGAAGGAGAATGCGTACCAGTGACTTTCAAAACGCACAGGGTCATCTTAGATGATGAATGACTCGCTTTACTCATCTTCAATGTCTGTATTGTGCTTAAGAGAGACATTTTTCATTTTATTCTAGGTTGTTCAAAAATTGAATCGAAAATCCGAAATCTATTGAAATGACTTATCGACCGAATGCACTAGGATATTAAACATTATTTGTCTTCGGTTATTGACGATTTATCGATTGCTTTAATTTCCGCAACAACTGCCTTATTTTTCTCTATCACCTCTTCATTCATCTATCAAACCATCCATCATCCATCCATCCATCCATCCATCCATCCATCCATCCATCCATCTATCCTTCCTTCCTTCCTTCCTTCCTTCCTTCCTTCCTTCCTTCCTTCCTTTCATCCATCCATCCATCCATCTATCCATGTATATACGATTGTTGCAGCTTTATTTTGAATATAACCATTTAACACCAGAGAAAGTAATTCAATCATAAGAAGAGTGTAATATCCATGTAATGCTCTATGGAAATATGATTATTACATTGACGATAATGCTGTACTTATACAGGAGTATAACCAATAATTACATATAAACCATGAAATAGTTTCATTGACTTATTCCATTGACGTCTATTAACATTTAGAGTATTTATATTTCTGTGAAAGGGCAATATCTTATCAGAGCTTGCAACTATGACTAATAAGAACCAGTGATTTATTGTTTTTAGTGTACACATAGTTCACGCTTACCATTGAACAATATCATACATGAACTTATAATAATTTTCTCAGAGGCAAGTACGGTGAAATCTGTTATTTACTGAAGACATCTAAAACGATCTATGCATCTCAGATACGTCTACCTATGTAAGCTATAAATGTTATTCATTTATTATAAAAACTAAATTACTTCCATTTCATTATAAAAATGTAAGAAATTGGTGTTAGGCACCACATAATAATGTCTTTCAACTTCAGTATATCCACTAATGTTAAAGATATCAGCCAAGTGTGGCAATAAGAATATTAGACTACATTACTGCGTCGTGAAGGTGTAAATAGTTCTGCTTTTCTCTTAATGTCATTGCAGATTGAGGCGTGTGATGTGTATGATATTGAACGGATCGTACTTCTTAGCAGTCTGTCAGGCTTGCTTAAATAGAAAAAATGATCGAAAGAAGTTCTTGGTGTAAGTATCCCGTGTTTTTGTTTTTTTAGGAAAATATTTGACAATGTGTCCTACTTGTCCAATCTATTGAACAATATTTACTATCTCATTCAATCAGTTTTGAACCGCAAATTTTAGGCAGATATATGGCACGGTTAAAAAAAAAAAAGATTTAATATGTATATATGTTAAAATTCAGAATCAGAGCAAAGCGGTGAGCTGCTACGTCGACAGGTTACACCAATCAAACGTAAAGATTTAGGTAAAAGGAGAAATACCATTGTTTCCTTTTTCTTTTCTTTTTCTCTGTCTCCCTGTCTCTCTTTCCCGCTCTATTTCCCTATGTCTCTACATCATCGCAGCTAAAGTCAACAGTGGCAATATTCCATACAAGGACAACTGATCTGGCTTGACCTATTAAAATTAGTTTAATAAATCTACGGTCAATAAGTCAATTTTGGTTTGTTAATTTTATCGTTGCTTGAACGGCGGTGCGTGACGAGAGTTTCTGATAAAACACCGACAGATTACACATATTTCTTGTTTGTGTGTGTGTGCATGTATATATGTATATATATATATA
>NC_068981.1:169788650-169789496 GCF_001194135.2 Octopus bimaculoides
ATATATATATGTATATATATATATATACATATATACATATATCATTGCAAATTCTAATAGGTAAAAACACACGTATACAAGATAGAAAAAGGGGACACTTACATATATGCATATAAATTCTTATTAATTGTTCCTTCTTGTAGTCCATATTCACATAAATATATATCTATCCTGTCTGTGTAGTTGAAATTTTAGAGGTTTGACACAGTACTGTATGTGTGTGTTTGTATGTGATCAGATACAGTATTTCACAGCATTTAGTTCTAAAGTTTTACGTAGGAAAATCAAATAGAAAATGTCAAGGGAACATTGCTTGTGAATGCAACAATGTACCTCTCCGTGTGATAACTACATACATACATATGAATTCAAAAATGATGACGGTGACAATAAAAGCGCAAATCAGAAGACTTGACAAAAATCTCTCCGTAAATAGTACAACGTACAACTGATAGTTATCATAGTGGAGTAATGCAAAATCTAAGCATATGTATACATATGTGTATGTATACAAATATGTGTCCATATATCTAACGTTACATTTACAACCTAGAAATATTGAATAAATTCACAATATGTATAAAGAAGTATGTGTAGAAAGGAGCAGCTACGCATCTCATCGTATTATATCAATGCTAGAATTTCAGATCAGTTTTCTCTCATTGTCCTTTAATTTTCTTTATACAGTTCATTCTTCGTCTCTTTCTCCAGAATCTACCAGATTCAGTTAGCAAGTTTCGCCTTTTCAGCACCCATCAATTAGTCTTATCCCTTACTCTCAGGATCTTGCTTTGATATGTATATAATATATACATACATATATATATATATATATATATATATATA
>NC_068981.1:169789950-169790918 GCF_001194135.2 Octopus bimaculoides
CGTGTCCGTCTGCCCCTAACTATCCCCTTTTATCACTTCATCTTTCCCAGCCAATCTTCTTTTCTCTAATTGTAATTCTTACACCCCTTCTATTCCAACTTCTATCAATCATGTAGCTACACATATATATATTTTAAATGTATAGTTTCATATCAGTTTATATATATATATGTGTGTGTGTGTGTGTGTGTGTGTGTGTGTGTGTGTGTGTGTGTGTGTGTGTATGTATCGAATATTTTCTTTATACTTGTCAAATTTGTTTCCATGTTTGCTTAGCAAACCAATTCAATTTCCTTACATGTCCCTTTCATCTTCGTTCCGTGGCATTTGTTTGTATTAATGTTGTTAATTCTGATATACACACATACAATTCTAACTTTATGTATTACGAATTTTTTGCTTTCATTTCTCTCTTCTATTTACTTTTGTTTTTGTCTCACAAATCCAGGAAAATAGGAAAATATTCGATTGATGTGGTCAAATCTGAAATACTCTCCAAAATTCAAAGCATTTCCGGTTTGCTTATCACAGTTTGATTTTGAAATGTATTAAATATTTCAAATTTATGTATTTTACACCTATATTTTGTGAATATTTATTTTAGTTATTTTGTGATAGCATCAAAATACATTTCACGTTGTTGTCCATTGATTTTTTACATGTACTTTTCTTGTTTCGCGTTTATTTGGCAAGAATTTGGTTTGTTGCGTGTCTCTCAGCTTTTCTTGAAAGAAAAACGGCATCTTACTACACTGAGCCACCTACTATTTGTTACTACACTTGACGGAGAGGGAGATCAAATGAAATAGGGGGGGAGGTGAAGCAAAGAGAAATCTATATTATATTAAAAAGGTATAAGTTAGGAAAATCTTGAAAGTTATCTTTTGTTGTAATATAATTGTGTTTCTTCTTGAAAAAGCTTCTAATCTGCATTTAATTTAACTTACAGTGGAGACAAAATATATTCT
>NC_068981.1:169791480-169793524 GCF_001194135.2 Octopus bimaculoides
GTGTGTTTGTGTGTGTGTGTGTGTGTGTGTATGTGTGTGTGTGTGTGTGTGTATACTTTGTTATTAAAAAAAAACAGTATCAGTTGAGAGGAAATAACTCTTAGTGTTTTTGATGTGACTTGAGCATGATTTTATTTGTCCAGAATGCATGGCACGGAGATCAAGATTTTAAGGTTAGCAACATCATTTGGGCAATGGTGGAGTATTTTCCACATCGTGCAAACGATAGCGCTTACTGTGGCGTTGAAGGGAATATGGTTTGAGTTTCTTGTGCATTGTCATGCCGTCTAATTTTTGTGATTAATCTGTGGAGTACTTCAATTCTTATAATATTTTGTTTCGTGTAGGGAGACCACAGTGGAACGGATGACGGTGGAGAAGAAAACGAAAATGGTAGAAGAGTTTCAAGACCGAAAGTCTTGGATGTCTTAAATACATATTTTAAAAGCCAATACAGTGCCAAGTAAAAGATTATGAATACAAGTTGATGGCTTGTAATATTACTTTTGTATATTAATATTTCATATTTAGGACGGCGGCGAACTGGCAGAAGCGTTAGCACGCCGGGCGAAATGCTTAGCGGTATTTCGTCTGTCGTTACGTTCTGATTTCAAATTCCGCCGAGGTCGACTTTGCCTTTCATCCTTTCGGGGTCGATAAATTAAGTACCAGTTGGGTACTGGGATCGATCTAATCGACTGGATCCCAAATTTCGGGCCGTGTTCCTAGATTAGAAAAGAATATTTCGTATTTAGGAGCGCTTCCTCAAAACATCTATGGCGTAAAGTGGTTTGAAGCCCAATTCCTAGTTCAGAACAGAGAAGTCAGCTATCAACACCTTCATGAATATGAGACAATACTTTATAAAACTCTGCTTCTCTATCACACACACACACACACATACACGCACATACACATACATACGCAAACACGCATATTTACTAGTACATATCTAATTTCTAATTTGTGTCTTATTCTGATATATGTTAGCCATTTTATATTATATTATTAGATCATTTCGAATTGCTTTAAGAAAACAACGTCAATATTAGGACAACTGAAGATAGAATTCGGCAGTTTGTCTCCGTTATATAATCGATTCAATCGTCTCTTAGCTCATTGTACGTAAATACATTCGTACTACACACGCGAGTATACGGTTATGATTTTTATGCATACAGAGACACATACAAATATAAAAGTACATTTATTAGACACATACAAATATAAAAGTACGATTTTATTAGAATATGGCTAACAAGTCTACGTGGAAGGATTTTAAGTACAATGCTAAATAAACTGTAATAAAATATAATTATACAAAAGATTGTTATAATTTGAAGGCAGATATGGCTGATAACCCAGTAGTATTTATATTACTATTAAATTTTTAATCTGCAAGTAATCTATATCGTAATATACAACTCTTTTGGCTTGTGAGTAGTGTAGGAATGAGTAGTCGGAATGTTGTGTTCAAATAGTATAGAATGGTTTAGTTGGAAAAGGGAATTCAAAAAGTGAAGCATGACAAGATATTTCAAGAAAGGATTAATATTCTTTCAACTACAAGCAAAAAACCTGAAATTTTAGGTGGGGCGTTCCCAGTGCTCAACTGGTACTTATTTTATTATAGTTCAAATGGTATAGAATGGTTTAGTTGGAAAAAGGAATTAAAGAAGTGAAGCATGACAAGGTATTTCAATAAAGTATTAATATCCATTCAACTACAGGCAAAAGACCTGAAATTTTAGGTAGGGTGGTCCCGGTGCTCAACTGGTACTTATTTTATTATAGCCTACAATGATAAGAGGCAAATCATACAGCTGGCAGAAATGCCGCTATGCACTTTCGTACAACATAAGCAACGATTTTGCCAGCTCGTCGCCTTCCGATTTAGGACTAATATGAATGCAAATAACATTACAATAAAGAAAACATACGGCATGTGACAGAAAATCTGTTCTAAAATTCAGATTAATGATGAAAAAATTACTCCGTTGAAGGCATATATATATATATATATATATATATATATATATATATA
>NC_068981.1:169793541-169796859 GCF_001194135.2 Octopus bimaculoides
TATATATATATATATATATATATGTCTGTCTGTCTGTCTATCTATCTATCGATCGATCTATCTATCTGTAGTGTGGCTATATATACACATATACATATAAACACGGAGCCAGCTAATGTGCCGAAGAGATTATCAGTAACTTGGTTTCACAGGAGTAGAGTTTTGCTTAATGAATTCAATTGAAAATGCGGTTAATGCGTATTTTTTCCTTCAAGATCTCCAGTCATGGCTTCCTGATAAGCATGCAATATGCGACCTTGGAATTAAAAACTACTTGAAGTTGTCGAAAAATCAAAGGAAAACCTAGAGAAAAAGCTCTGTACTCCAGATTTCAAAACTCCAGATCCAAACGCCGTTGGATTTGGATTTTATTGTGAATGTCAGAGACCGCAAGTTCTTCTCCATCAATGGCAGAAATAAATGATGCTGTTTAAAAGGAGACAGCAAGTACACATATATAATAATAACGGTAGCAAAATATTTACTTAGAAGTACATTTACTTTCTCCTTTCCGAATGTTACAATAAAAAGACCAGTATATAACAAGAAGTTATTAACAACAAATATTTTGATAAAGTAATTGACCAATCTATAGAACAATTTAATCGTATCTAATACAATGCTTACCAAACATTCAAAAATAAAAATCACATGGTAAGTGCATTGTATGAATTAAAATTATAATAATTTAGCAACATAATTAAGGCAGTGGCCTATGATTTCCTCATGCAAATGCAGCGAAAAAAATTGCGATATATTGCACAACTGACAAAATATGTTAGGAAGGCATAAGTGTACAAAATATTCATCTATATCAGATCTCTAAAACATACAAAATTACTGTCGAAAGTAATTTTCATATCAAAAGTGCAATGCTAGAATTAACCCTCAATTAACATAAGCTAATTACAAACAAGACTAAAAATATGAATTGCGGCGAATGTAAAAAGTTCGAATTATACCAGGAATGATTTAGCAATTGGCTGTGGTATCTATTTACATATCGCAGTAGAGTGCCTCTGAAATTTGTCTATAGAAAAGCCTTATCACAAAATGTAAACACTATTACTTTTATGACCGGTTCGCTTTTAGAAAATAAGTTTTTCGATTTCCAGCTGTTGTTTCTCTCTCTACAAGCAAACCCATTATTTACACCTAACATAGTGTATTAGAATTAGTAATACTGTAAATAACTTCTACAGATACTTACATAGGACATGCAAAATGAATTTCTTGTATGCTAAATAGAATGCAGTGTAAAGGCCAATGGTACTGTGATTGTTGACAATTAATTTAGAAGAGAAAGTAAATCAAAATAACTGCTAAGGTCAGATGAGAAATAAACAATAAAACAAATGTACACTTTGCAGAGAGCACAATCTTTTTCAAGCAATATATATCATAGCATTTCACAATAACTTAGATAATGATATCCATAGGGCAAAATGTAAGCTCCTAAGAAAGCCAGAAGCCATATGTTAACACGAAATTTTGTTATATACTTTTCATTTCAGATACTTCAGTTACGAATTCTGCTTGATTATTGTTTTGTGAAATGCTATACCATGACCTTGCTGGTTTATATGTAACCAATATTGAACACACACAGAGACGCGAGCATGGATGGACACGCAATTCCAAGTAGAAGTCTTACCACACATTCACTTATAAATAAAATGAAAAGCAAATAAATAAATGAAGAGCTAATTCAATAACAGGTAACAATTTATGTATCAGCCATGTTTAATTGAAAATTTTGAAAGTTGTAGCTCACGGAGAATAAGAAATATTGGAAATGTCAAGGAAACACATGCAAGATATTGTGCTTTTGTTTCTTCATCAGGAAAACTAGACCACAGAAAGCACGATCTCTTTAAGTTTATGAACGTGGAATTGAAATCCTGCATTATTTAAGTAACAATTGACAGAACGACAAGTGTGTGGTGTGTTTGTGGGAAAGGCGCTGGTAGTGAGTCGATACTGAAAAATCGGAGAAGGTTGACAAGCATGTGAAAGTGAAGAACAAAGCAGGGTCTTAAAAAATATTAGAATGAAACGGACATGTGTAAATGAGAGTAGTAGGGTCGGTATCTGTAGTACACGTGCGTATATCTCAACTGAGTGTAACAGAGACACACTGATGAAGAGCTTAGAAGAGAGTAACGTTTATTGTAAAGAAAAAAAGGGAAACGCGAATAAATAAAACTAAACTGTATCACGCACACACACATCAGAGACACACAAACACTCGCGCAAATACTCACGCTTAAAAGAAAAATTCTTGATTCGTATTTTCGAGTCTCCTGTTCTTTGGAATATATTAAAGAGATATGTAGTTGCAACTGCGATGTTTATATTATTTTCTGTGCAATAAAGCATATATGGTATGATAAAAGTAAATGACTTTTAAAAAAACCTTGCTCACAAGTGATAACATTTTCTTTCTTTTTGTGCCCGTGGTGTTATTTCTCGAGCATCAAAAGAACCCTTAAAAACACAAGTTAAATCAAGCGAAAAAGGGAATAATTAATTCTTAACACCTTGTCACAATTACAGTGTTACACACATACATGCAGACAGACACACACACACGTTTATACATATATACATATATAAAGTGCGATGGATAATTTGTCTCCATTTTATATTTTTAGTTTCCAGCATGTGCATTGCATGTTTTTGATTTCGTCGACTGCACCGTACAGCAGAGTCAGTTCGTCACCGTCTGTGAGAAAAACGGCACCACGACGCGATTCCAACTGCCAGAAATTTGGAAACGTTATGCTGTGCTGCTTGGCATTCGCGCCGGAAGCTCCAATATGAACAGATGGTGTCCCCAAAACATGTACCGAGAGTGTTGAAAATCAAATATCCAGTCAATATCATGGTGTAGGAGTGATCAGTAATGATGACGACGTTATGCCTGCATTCATCTGCCCATACGACCACATACTCAACACGGGGACCTCCATCAAATGCCTGGAGAAGGTAGTGCTGTCCTGGGTCAAAAGGGTGGTTTCTGGAAGACCCTATGTCTTGCAACAGGACTCTGTACCATGCCACACAAGCCGGAGAGCCCAGACATGGCTGTCAGACAATTTCTGCGACCACATCACTCCTAACATCTGGCCACATAACCCACCAGACTGCAACCCCCTTGATTATTATGTGTAGGGCGCAGTTGGGCGAGAGACCAACAAAGTTCCTTGTAACGTCAAAGATGAACTGAAAGCAAGGATTATGGCGACATTCATTAACTTAAACAAGGAGACCGTCCAGAAGAGTCGCAGGAGATTTCGAAGACGTCTGGAGGCCGTG